>NC_092288.1:16896412-17023912 GCF_036320965.1 Panulirus ornatus | reverse complement strand
ACATTCTTGAAATAGGAAGATGGCACCATATGGTACAGTCAGAAGAAACAGCAGGAGGGTGCAGTCAGGTGGTACATGTAGAAGGAACGGTTTGAGGGTACGGTACAAGCAGAATTTACAGTCACAGGGTACAGCCAAGAAGTATAGCCACAGGGTACATCCATAATGTACAACCAGGCAGATAAATGGACAGAGGATACAGGAAGAGGGTACAGCAAGGGAAAGCAGCGAAAGGGTTCAACCTCACGGTACAGACAGTGGGTACAACCAGAGAGTGTGACCAGAGAATACATAGAGTACAGTCAGTCTGAGGCTACATCTAATGAGTAAAGCTAATCAGAGGGTACAGAGGGAGGGTAAAGTCAGAGGGTATAGTCTCAGCGTACAGCTAGAGGGTGCACATAAAAAGTACAGTTAACCATGGGGCACAGCCATCCAGACAGTACATCTAGTTGGAGGGTTCAGCCAGACGGTAAAGCCAAAGGGCACAGATTAAGTGTACACCCAGAGGGAACAGACGTGGGATACAGATGTGGGATACAGATGTGGGATACAGAGGATGCAGTGACAAGGTACAAATAGATTGCACAGTACTCACATCCTTGTAATCGTCGTCCGGCACAATAAGGAAGGTCTCAATGTTCATCATCTTCAGGTACTGGTTCCTCTCGCCACCGTTGCCAGGCTCCACCTTGTAGTCTCCACTCAGGTACTGCAGCGTCTCCTTCGTCACGTGAATCCGTCTGGGGACATTACATACCTTCGTTAATCCCCAGGGATTACATAGACCCACATGCTACTAACGGTTTTACTGGTACAGTCAATCCCCTTTTAAGATTTAGGGGTAACTGAGGGATTTATATGAGTATTATATCCGACTGAGAGGTTAAGGCATGCGAGGTGATTAACCTGTGGGGAATAAGTTAGACCTCCTAAGCATTATGGGTAGTGAGGAAGAGCCTGTGCATCCGATCTATATATTGATAGTGGAGTGAGAGTTGAATGTATGAGTGGACTCTGTTTCCCGCAGGAAACTAGGATATATATATATATATATATATATATATATATATATATATATATATATATATATATATATATATATATATATATATATATATTATCCCTGGGGATAGGGGATTAAGAATACTTCCCACGTATTCCCTGCGTGTCGTAGAAGGCGACTAAAAGGGGAGGGAGCGGGGGGGCTGGAAATCCTCCCCTCTCGTTTTTTTTTTTTCTAATTTTCCAAAAGAAGGAACAGAGGGGGCCAGGTGAGGATATTCCAAAAAAGGCCCAGTCCTCTGTTCTTAACGCTACCTCGCTAGCGCGGGAGATGGCGAATGGTTTATATATATACATATATTCCTATGAGTCCACGGGGAAAATGAAACACGATAAGTTCCCAAGTGCACTTTCGTGTAATAATCACATCATTAGGGGAGACACAAGAGAGAAATATAAGTCAGTTGATATACACCGAAGAGACGAACCTGGGACGCCATTTGGTAAACATGTGATTGTCCAGAACGTACAACGAGCCATAGGAATATATATATATATATATATATATATATATATATATATATATATATATATATATATATATATATATATATATATATATAAAATTCATACTTGCTGCCTTTATTCATTTCCGTCGCCACCCCACCACACATGAAATGACAACCCCTTCCCCCGCACGTGCACGAGGTAGCGCTAGGAAAAGACAACAAAGGCCACATTCGTTCACACTCAGTCTCTAGCTGTCATGAATAATGCACCGAAACCACAGCTCCCTTTCCACATCCAGGCTCCACAAAACAGGCATATGGGAACTGAACATTACCAACACAGAAGGGAGAAGGAGACACATGCCAGTGGAGCTTTCTTAAACTAGGTTGATATAAACCATGGTGGCGTTCCACAGGACTCAGTTCTAGAGCCGTTGCTCCTCTTGTTGAATGTGAAAATTACCCCACTAGAATGGCTCGGATCTTATCCAATACTTTTGTACACACTTGCCTTAAGGAAGGCAAATGAATAACCTATTATTTTTCCTAAGGGAGATATATAAATATGGTTCTAGTGGAGTCACAAAAATGAATTGCATTCAAATGCTGGGAATTAAAGTGATTGCCTAGAATAGGGACAGAGGCGCCAAGATGGGTCACATACATGGCTGCTAAGATTCAGCCCAACCAACGGAAATTGAGGTAACACCTTTAAGGAAGACAAGGACGACGATAATCCCATAAAAAAGCCTCTAGGATTACAGAAAACCACATCAAGAAAGCGGTCGTGGAAGTCAGGTAGATGATTACGAACTTCAGATTTGCTTACAAGCACGTGGACACACTGTGTACCACGAAAAACACAAGTTAGCTGGACACGCTATATACTGTAGCAGACCCAAGTTAGCTGGACATGCTATATACCGAATTAGATCCAAGTTAGCCAGACATACTAAAGTAGACCCAAGTTAGCTGACATACTATATACTATGTTAGATCCAAATCAGCTGGACATATTATAATGATAAACTGCAGTAAGCCCATATTAGCTGGACACACTACAAACTCCATTAGACCCAAGTTAGCTGGACCCACGATATACTGCAGTATATCCAAGTTAGCTGTTGAGAGTGAGAAACAGTCATGGACTTGTCCACGCTGAAAGAAAGCGTAACTCAGAACCTTTGTGACCCCTGTAATCCTTTGCGCTACCGTTCACAGGATAAGCACGGGGTGCACAATACATTGGCCGGGGGGATACCGGCGCAAATCACAGTGAAAGAAAGAAGCTTTTGATATCCATCAAGGGAGCTGATGCTGTCCCCACGGAACAGCTCTGCGAAGTGAGGAGGAACCAATTAAAAAGAGGTCACAGGAGGACACTGAGCAAAGGACAAGTTTGAAGAGTTATGAAAAATCTTTTTTATGATATTGTGAAGACGTGACACGAGCGAAATGTCAGAGTTACGAACGCACATATCAAAGATATTCAAGAGACTATCTGAAAGGAAGGAGAGGTTCCACGAAGATCCGACATCTCCATTACTTCCATCAAACATAAACTCAAGCTTGCACTTACACAGAAACACGGACACACAAACACACCCACATTTACGTACATACGCGCATATGTCGATGAATACACGTCCATCGACTCCATTTGAGTTTTATACATATCTACAAAAGAGTTCCTTTTTTTTACCTGAAGTACAAAGCAACTGAGCCAGACTTTTTACCTCCTGGAAGTATCGTGTACCCGAGCGTCTGTCGTTTGAAGACCTAACCCAAAGAAGTAAACATTTACCGTCTTAATAGAAGGCGTTATGAAGATCCATTCAGTACTGAGATGTAGGTATGATCTGGGTTATGGAAGGCTATTCATAGAGATCTAACAACAGTGGCTCCAGAACAGAGCCCTGAGGAACACCAGTGGTTATCTTTCTTTTTATTCCTTTCAAAAACACTCCTTTGCTCATAACGTCGCTAGTCTTTATAGGCTAAGATATCATCCTTACCCAGGGATGCCTCCAGACTCCATGTAGTTGGCGAGCGTGACGTCATTGGACCATACGTCGAATTGCCATTTCCGGAAGACCCAAGACCCCACAGTGGACCCTGCCGGAGTGGATGCCGACCCGCATGTTGACGTTCACGCCAGTCACCTCCCGCACCAACCTGAAGACCGTAATAAACAATTATGGCATTTGTACAGTTTCTTGCATGTTGCCTTTTGTTATCAATAGCTACTGAATGCAACATACACACGTATTAACTCTAGACTCGTACAGCATGTACAGGATGTAAATACTAGGTGGAGGGGTGAGGATACCACAGGGGGTACATACGAAACAGGTTGTGGGTAAGGATTACACAAAGAAGTACACATATCATAAGCAAGGATAAAGATCACACTCAGGATATTTATATCACAGGAACCATAATCACACAGTCAAGGCCAGAAATAACATAGTGCTGGGGTTTATGTAAAGCGTCCTGGGTATACTGAGCAGTGTGTAGAAAGAGAGGGCACTGTCTGGGGAGGGTAAAGCTGAGTGTGTTTGATGGTACAGTAGTCCCAACGGAGTTGTATGGATGCGAGGCATGGGCAGTAGGTGGAAAAGAAAAAGTACAAAGGAAGGTGGATGTGCTGGTGTGAGGAGAGTTGATCATGTAAGGAACGACAGGGTAAGAGGAGCGTGGTAGTGAGTGGAGTATGTGAGAGAGAGAGAGAGAGAGAGAGAGAGAGAGAGAGAGAGAGAGAGAGAGAGAGAGAGAGAGAGAGAGAGAGAGCGATGAAATGGTATGAACGAATGGAGAGGATAAGTGAAGCGAGACAAAGGGGATACGTGTTTCAAAAGTGGAGGGGAAGACCAAGACTGAGAAGGGGGACGAAAAAATGGAGTGAAAGTGACACCAAGTTAGCGGGGCCTGAACATGCAGTCTCGAGAGTAAGACGAGATGCATAGGATGGAATGAACTTAGCTATGTGTGGTATACAGGGGATGACGAGGTGTCAATAGTGGTCAGGATGAAACTACAAAATATATAATGAATTCATTTTCATGTCGTTACAAGTTGCCTTGTATATAAAGAGGGTAGACATAACAAGGGTACATTTCTAACAAATAAAAGTACGAATAGTACACTTTAGAATAGATATACAACAGTTAGGGGTAGAAATGTTTGGCATGTAGGTAGAAATGTCAAGGGTAACAGAAGGAAATGGCAAATGTGAGGAGGGTCAAGGCACAGAGGTAGGTATATCACTTACATGGGGCGGGGAAGTTACAGCTGAGGTTTCATATCAAGAATGGTGAACCGTCGAAAAGGACAGTCTATCTACCAGTCAGTTGCCCCATTCCCAATTCATTTGAGAGGATCAGGTACGTGCAACTCAGGCGACATCACTCACACACACACACACCCACAATCCATACATATTTACTGTGTTAAAGTATATTCTGAACTTCCACTCGGATGGCGGGGAAAAAAGTCACAGGGAAAGTCATAATTCTAGATCTTATTTCTATGATTCTTTATATACTTATGATACGAGTTAGGTATTAGACCACTCAAATTAACTGTGTGATGAACTCTTACAATCCTGTAGAGTACAGTTGTCTGTACTGCACGTAGATTTATCAACAGACTAGTTGCTGAGTCTTGTGTGATCAAAACAGCATGACGCTAGGAAACCGGAATGAAGAAACGTTTAGGCTGGATGATGATGTGTTCGTAAATTCAAATTATAATGTACCAAATGTACAGAGCAGTCGTCAACACTCCGGAAACGATCTCATGTGAGATCTGGCGAGGCTCCACGTTCCTTAGGTACTAATGGTTATGTACAACAATATCTGTATTTAGTGAAAGAAGAAAATGTTTACATCTGACATGTAAATTGTTGACAGTAATAACCGCGATTCAAAAACCTCCTATAATGGATTCACGACTCCCGATCATGCAACCCGCAAAGCCAAGCTGTGATGGAAATATTTCAAAAGATCTTCGGGAATTATGACGAGAGATCTCAGAGAGAGGAAATCAAGACACAGGCCCACCTTAAACCCATTCTCCACGGCAGACCCAACTCCATCTTGCCAGAAGTCCGCAACTCGATGAAAGGCCAAGACGAGCCATCCCAGACCATAGTGTGAAGCAGTGCGATGATGACTTATACGTGCACTCACACCCTCAACTGTTACCTGCAAACGTACCCTGTACAACCAGTGACCAACTGGTGCGTTCACTCAAACACACGACCCTAAAACCTGAGGGATATTCTACGATGATGATCCAAACGTTAACAACCAGCGTTCTTGTGTTCGGTACCAGTGTTGGCTACCGAACACCCGCCTACCTCTGACGCTCTGTGTATGGATGGCAACTCCGCCATGACCACAGATGTGTGCGAACACCTTTACGTTATCCGGTGATTAATGAGATACTTCACTATTCGCTCTTCCTCTGCACAAGACCCGTCTGGACCATCCTAAGGAGAACTCTCTCAGGCTATGGCTAATAGACGTGCAGACTTAACCTCGTGATTGCCTTACAAGATGGCACACTGAGAGCTGTTCTTGTTAAGTTTTGGCCGCGACGTGAGCATCAGTGGGTCTTTTAACCATCTCCACATTATCCACTTAGCGTACGAACCAGAAAGTTGGCCTTTGTTGTCTTTTCCTAGCGCTACTTCGCGCACATGCAAGGGGAGGGGGTTGCCATTTCATGTGTGGCGGGGTGGCAACGGGAATGAATAAGGGCAGACAGTATGAATTATGTACATGTGTATTTGTATATGTCTGTGTGTGTATACATATGTATACGTTGAGATGTATAGGTATGTATATGTGCTTGTGTGGACGTGTATGTATATACATGTGTATGTGGGTGGGTTGTTTCATTCTTTCGTCTGTTTCCTTGCGCTACCTCGCTAACGCGGGAGATAGCGACAAAGTATGACAAATACTATATATATATATATATATATATATATATATATATATATATATATATATATATATATATATATATATATATATATATGTATATATATATATAAACTCCTACTAATGTATTTATATCAGGTTTTCTATATAAAGTTACAAAAGGTAATATTGCAATAACTGACTTAAAAGCACTTCTTTGTTTCGTTTTCTTTACGCTCTGTTCTTGTATATAAAAAAAATACCTTTTGTTTTCTCCTGTGACTTTCACTCCTAGACAAAACTTCGATTGTTTTCCGGTGACTTCTTTCCACCCACCTTCCAGCACTTTTAAAAGTGTTTCTTATCATTCCACTTGACGTACTAAGCTGCTTTGTCAGTTGAGACAAAACCTAAAGAATGTTTCCAATACTTCCAGTACAACAACAGACATCTTCATCATGGACATCACGAGCCTTTGTCAGCCCCCTCATTATCCGTCTCTCCTTCTTTTCCTCGAGTCTACCTCTCCTCTTTGTACCTTCAACCGTACCGCAGTACATCTTCTTGATCAGTCTGGAGTACATCAACAGTTGCCATACCATCATGAGTTTCTCATCTCTTCCACAGTCACAAACATCCTCGTTACGATACTTAGTGGCTTATTGCTATGTGAATCTTCATTCGCATTCATTTGCATCTTACAGGACTCCTCTCATCATTGCGTCTTTCAAATGAGTTTTTACGTCACTTTAGCTTCTCACATTTTTAATCTTCGTTCTTTCGGTTCACTTAATTCAAGCTGTAGTGCGCAAATGATCTCCACCTCTGCTGTTCTTATCTGTCTTAACCCAAACTTATCCTTATCAATTTAAGTGTCATGTCCATACATGAACGCTGGTACAAGCACTCCTTCATGCAAGCTAAAAATCTTATACACTCTATGCTCTTTATGGAATGCGACAGGTCATTCATCAGACCACAATATCTCTCCCACGCAAGGTTCTGATTTCAGTTTCAGCTCTCCGACTACTGTCCTTATAAAACATTACTCCCAGGTATAACCTTAAGACCTGGACCTCCCAAAAAAATATTTGCATCTTTTCATTCCATTTGCTTTTAGCATCATCACACCAACTCACCATCCTATCCCACTCTTCCTCTGATCAAATCAACAGCAACGGCGTTATCAGCATACAACAACGGCGTCAACTTCCATTCCATCGATCTCGTCTCGTGCAAATACCCTATCCATAAAAACAGAATAACACCAACACTGAATAAGCATAGTGGCATCACACACCCATATCGCTTACCTGCGTCTGTTTCAGATGAAAATACACAGAGAACAAAGAGAGAAATGATCGATTTCGGTAACAACAACATAAGGTTGGAATCGAGCTACCAGGATGAGAGAAGAAAGATAAATATAAGCGCAACTGAGTAAACAAAAGAGGACAGACACTGCAGGTTGGGTACAATAATGTAAGCGAGGTTCTGGGTAAGAGACATGGAGAGAAAACACCAGCCAGAAGAAAACTAGAAACAATATTAATCCCTCGAGTGCGAGAGTACGATCCTTGATTAAGATGGAATTATCCTTGAGTATGATAGTATCATCCTTGAGCACGATAGTATGAGTCTTGAGTACGATAGTATGATCCTTGAGTACGTTAGTATGATCCTTCAGTACGATAGTTTGAGCCTTAAGCTCAATGGTGCGATCCTTGAGCACGATGGTATGATCCTTGAGCACGATGGTATCGTGCTCAATGATCATACCATCGCGCTCAAGGATCATACCATCGTGCTCAAGGGTCGTCATACCATCGTGCTCAAGGGTCGTCATACCGTCGTGCTCAAGGGTCGTTGTACCGTCGTGCTCAAGGGTCGTCGTACCGTCGTGCTCAAGGGTCGTCATACCGTCGTGCTCAAGGGTCGTTGTACCGTCGTGCTCAAGGGTCGTCATACCGTCGTGCTCAAGGGTCGTCATACCATCGTGCTCAAGGGTCGTCGTACCGTCGTGCTCAAGGGTCGTCATACCGTCGTGCTCAAGGGTCGTTGTACCGTCGTGCTCAAGGGTCGTCGTACTATCATGCTCAAGGGTCGTCATACCGTCGTGTTCAAGGGTCGTCGTACCGTCATGCTCAAGGGTCGTCATACCGTCGTCCTCAAGGGTCGTCGTACCGTCGTGCTCAAGGGTCGTCATACCGTCGTGCTCAAGGGTCGTCATACCATCGTGCTCAAGGGTCGTCGTACCGTCGTGCTCAAGGGTCGTCGTACCGTCGTGCTCTAAAAAGGGTTTAGCTGAGGGTTGAAGGCAGCCCAGACAAGTCACATTAATCAGTCAAGAGTCGGTAAGGGTGAGGAGGCATGACGACGGAGCGGAGATTTCTGTGTTCATTATCCAGCTAAGGTATTGTTCCAGGTCTGTGACGTCATCTTGTAAACTCGTGGTCACGGCGAGCAACACACAAGAGCTGGTCCGTCTGGATCGGGACGCTGTGCGCCTCGTGTAGTTCACTGCAGCAATAGTGAAACACAACGTCGGGGTCAGCAGGGCGTGGGCTTCATCCAATCATCGCCAAGATGGCTGCCTGGCTGGCTGTATTCTCCATCAGTCGAGCAAAACCAAAGGACGGGCGTTACCTGTGCTATACTTGACCTTCCCTGAGGTGTGGGGGGTCAAGGACAAGGTTGACGGGGCTTCACCTCCGAAATATAATCACCTGAATTCCTCCAAATTTCTCCAGAAAATGCATCCATAATGATCATCCAAAAGACAGAAGCTAGAACGTGATACGAGGGTAATTCTGACAATTTCTGTAATGTAATCCCGTCACAGAGTTTAATACAACCGTAAATGTAATACTGAGAGAGGGATTTGCAGAATAATATCCCTCTGTTATGGATCTCTCTCTCTCTCTCAATGCTCGTGCGCCCGGCAGCGCAGGCCAGCAAACAACATCAAATCATACACTGTCACTCCGGCATCCCATTACTAGCGAGACCAAATGATATTGTTTGGTCAGGCTTCGCCCTACGTGGCCGGGGAAGATGACATCAACCTGTTCCGTCCTTACACCTCAGTGATTTCTGTTACTACTTTTACCAGCGGAAGGCCTCCGGTCACGGACTAGTGGATAGACAGGGAGGAAGGCAGAGGAAACGCAGTGTCTCGGGTAGCTATAAGTTAGCGAAGGGAATACAACGGTCGTATGTAAATCAGTAGCAACATTCAGCGCAAACAAACAAAAATGTTGTTTTGATATGAACATTTCCGTTATCAAACTCATATATCAGTGTGCTAATCCTGGTTATTATTGTAAATGATTAAAGAATGTAGATAATGAAATTTAGATGTACAGAAATATAGATTCTATGATAAATCTAGAAAACATAGATGCGCAAAATTCGTCGACCTAGTCTGACCTGCTGGGATTCGAAACCTGAACATTTCACATCAGGACCAAACCATACTGAGGTGATAACAAAACTCTTGTTGTTATAATCGAGGTTCCGTTCCTCCCCTGCCTACGCTCTATACACAATTATCCTCAAATTATTATTTATTATATGACAATTATTCTTCAAAGCAAACACCTGATCCACACATCCTCCATCACTCCTGAAACCACACTGCTCTTCCCCAATCTGATTCTCTGTACATGCCTTCACCCTCAAACAATACCCTCCCATATAATTTCCCAGCAATACTCAACAGACTTATACCTCTGTAATTTGAGCACTCACTCTTATCCACTTTGCCTTTGCACAATCCAATCCTCAGGCACCTCACCATGAGTCATACATTAAATAACCTTACCAACCAGTTAACAATACAGTCACCCCCTTTTTTAATAAATTCCACTGCAATACCATCCAAACCCGCTGCCTTGCCGGCTTTCATCTTCCGTAAAGCTTTTACTACCTCTTCTCTGTTTACCAAATCATTTTCCCTAACCCTCTCACTTTGCACACCACCTCGACCAAAATACCCTATATCTGCCACTCTATCATCAAACACGTTCAACAAACCTTCAAAATACTCACTTCACCTCCTTCTCACATCACCACTACTTGTTATCACCTCCCCATTAGCCCCCTTTAATGATGTTCCCATTTGTTCCCTTGTCTTACGCACTTTATTTACCTCCTTCCAAAACATCTTTTTATTCTCCCTAAAATTTAATGATACTCTCTCACCCCAACTCTCTTTTGCCCTCTTTTTCGCCTCTTGCACCTTTCTCTTGACCTCCTGCCTCACTTCTTTTATAGATCTCCCGGCCATTTGCATTATTTCCCTGCAAAAATCGTCCAAATGCCTCTTTCTTCTCTTTCACTAATAATCTTACTTCTTCATCCTACCACTCACTACCCTTTCTAATCTGCCCACCTCCCACGCTTCTCATGCCACAAGTATCTTTTGCACAAACCATCACTGCTTCCCTAAATACATCCCATTCCTCTCTCACTCCCCTTACGTCCTTTGTTCTCACCCTTTTCCATTCTGCACTCAGTCTCTCCTGGTACTTTCTCACACAAGTCTCCTTCCCAAGCTCACTTACTCTCACCACTCTCTTCACTCCAACATTCTCTCCTTTTTTTCTGAAAACCTCTACAAATCTTCATCTTCGCCTCCACAAGATAATGATCAGACATCCCTCCAGTTGCACCTCTCAGCACATTAACATCCAACAGTCTTTCTTTCTCGCACCTATCAATTAACACGTAATCCAATAACGTTCTGTGGCCATCTCTCCTACTTGCATACGTGTATATATATATATATATATATATATATATATATATGAAGTCTGTTGGGGATGAGAGAGCTTGGGAAGTGAGTCAGTTGTTGTTCGCTGATGATACAGCGCTGGTGGCGGATTCATGTGAGAAACTGCAGAAGCTGGTGACGGAGTTTGGTAAAGTGTGTGGAAGAAGAAAGTTAAGAGTAAATGTGAATAAGAGCAAGGTTATTAGGTACAGTAGGGTTGAGGGTCAAGTCAATTGGGAGGTGAGTTTGAATGGTGAGAGGCTGGAGGAAGTGAAGTGTTTTAGATATCTGGGAGTGGATCTGTCAGCGGATGGAACCATGGAAGCGGAAGTGGATCATAGGGTGGGGGAGGGGGCGAAAATTTTGGGAGCCTTGAAAAATGTGTGGAAGTCGAGAACATTATCCCGGAAAGCAAAAATGGGTATGTTTGAAGGAATAGTAGTTCCAACAATGTTGTATGGTTGCGAGGCGTGGGCTATGGATAGAGTTGTGCGCAGGAGGATGGATGTGCTGGAAATGAGATGTTTGAGGACAATGTGTGGTGTGAGGTGGTTTGATCGAGTAAGTAACGTAAGGGTAAGAGAGATGTGTGGAAATAAAAAGAGCGTGGTTGAGAGAGCAGAAGAGGGTGTTTTGAAATGGTTTGGGCACATGGAGAGAATGAGTGAGGAAAGATTGACCAAGAGGATATATGTGTCGGAGGTGGAGGGAACGAGGAGAAGAGGGAGACCAAATTGGAGGTGGAAAGATGGAGTGAAAAGGATTTTGTGTGATCGGGGCCTGAACATGCAGGAGGGTGAAAGGAGGGCAAGGAATAGAGTGAATTGGAGCGATGTGGTATACAGGGGTTGACGTGCTGTCAGTGGATTGAATCAAGGCATGTGAAGCGTCTGGGGTAAACCATGGAAGGCTG
This sequence comes from Panulirus ornatus, assembly GCF_036320965.1. Classification (NCBI taxonomy): domain Eukaryota; kingdom Metazoa; phylum Arthropoda; class Malacostraca; order Decapoda; family Palinuridae; genus Panulirus; species Panulirus ornatus. The sequence continues at coordinate 17,011,783 of NC_092288.1, read as the reverse complement.
TGTAGGTATGTATATTTGCGTGTGTGGACGTGTGTATGTACATGTGTATGGGGGGGGGTTGGGCCATTTCTTTCGTCTGTTTCCTTGCGCTACCTCGCAAACGCGGGAGACAGCGACAAAGTATAAAAAAAAGAAAAAAAAAAAAAAAAAAAAAATATATATATATATATATATATATATATATATATATATATATATATATATATATATATATATATATATATATATATATGAACGCACATATACATTCATATACATATCAACATATGCATACAATACACAAACATATACATATATACACATGTACATATTCATACTTGCTTGCTTTCGTCCACTCCTGGCGCTACCCCCACCTCAGGAACCCTACGCTTCAGCCAGGTAGCGCCAGGAAAACGGACAACAAAGGCCACTTTCGTTCACACTCAGTCTCTAGCTGTCATGTATAATGCACCGAAACCACAGCTCCCTTTCCACAAATCCAGGCCCCACAAAACTTTCCATGGTTTACCCCAGACGCTTCACATGCCCTGGTTCAATCCATTTATACCACAGGTATATATATATATATATATATATATATATATATATATATATATATATATATATATATATATATATATATAAGTGGTTGAGAGAGCAGAAGAGGGTGTTTTGAAATGGTTTGGGCACATGGAGCGAATGAGTGAGGAAAGATTGACCAAGAGGATATATGTGTCGGAGGTGGAGGGAACGAGGAGAAGTGGGAGACCAAATTGGAGGTGGAAAGATGGAGTGAAAAAGATTTTGAGTGATCGGGGCCTGAACATGCAGGAGGGTGAAAGGCGGGCAAGGAATAGAGTGAATTGGATCGATGTGGTATACCGGGGTTGACGTGCTGTCAGTGGATTGAATCAGGGCATGTGAAGCGTCTGGGGTAAACCATGAAAAGTTGTGTGGGGCCTGGATGTGGAAAGGGAGTTGTGGTTTCGGGCATTATTGCATGACAGCAAACGCGGGAGACAGCGACAAAGCAAAATGAATAAATAAATAAATAAATAAATATATATATATATATATATATATATATATATATATATATATATATATATATATATATATATATATATATATTTCTTTATTATACTTTGTCGATGTCTCCCGCGTTAGCAAGGTACCGTAAGGAAACAGACGAAACAATGGCCCAACCCACCCACATACATATGTATATACATACACATGATTAGTCTGACCTTACATAGTGTTGCCAAGTGTTGTGGCAGGCTGAGCTGACCCGCGAGTGGTAAGGATGTTTGGATGAATCAAATCCTAGCGACTGAAGGTGAGAATTTTTCTTGACCACACGAATGATTTTTGTCACGGCGTCGAGACCCAAGGAGCTTCCCACCCGGGCTCGGTTTCAATGCTGTCAGTACGGGTCCTCCCGCTCGTCCCCCTCGAAAGCCATTCGTATCTTGGCTTCAGTTTTCCAGCTCACGACACCACCGCCTCTTTTTTCCTTCGCCCATTTCGAAAATCCTCATTATTTCCTCATCACTATGCAAATTATCGAATTAACCCTGGAGGGAACTGTCATTAATCGGCTCAGCTTCCAGATAACTTATCTCAGAGGTATTAAGATCGTAATTACCGGTGCACTTTCATTAGTATGCCTGGAGGCAAAACAAGGCTTCAAATATATCCAAATCTGAGTCGAGACTGCTTCGGTGCACCAAGACCTTCAGGCAGGCATGATGGCGTCATCAGCTGACACAACACAAACAAAGCCATCGGTTGGATGTAGATACAGAATGCTTGCTTATCCTTTATCTACTTACATGTTTCCAAAAGCAGCACTGCCCATGGAACTACCTCCTCTTGTGAGACGTCTAAACACTGTGTCTGTCATCCACATCTTGCAATAAATCAGCGCAAAAAATCCACAGATTCACGCGACGCTACAGATGAGACGGTTGTAACCCGCGCATGCGCAGGTCAATCACATTGTATTGATACAGCTTACGGACATTCGTGGTCATGTCTCCTACATTATAGTTCTTCGCATCATTGAACCTGAGGAACCTGGCCACATAACGTCGCTTATGTTAACATTTTATTCGTAGATAAATATTTTGTATCTTAGTAGGAAACAGATGAATTCTTAAATGACTTTCCCATAGTTGATGAACAGGTTAATCTTTTCCATTCAATTAATTCCTGTCTGCCTTATTCGATCCAGATTTATTGATCACTCAAGCTACCTTTGATCTCACTGTTCAAAAGTCACTGTTTCCCCAATGGTTGCTGTACAGTGATATCATTCAGCAAACAATCTCAGTGTCTTTTAATTCCACCATCATTCATTATCTTTACATGTAGTTCCCACTGCTTCGTCCCTTCCTTTTTAGTGAGATCTTTGTGAATAAGATGTCTCGAAATGATTGAGGAGAGTCTGTGAAATAGGTAACAGGAGACCTGAAGGTCTACAACGAGGTTATCTGCTGCTTATCTACAGTCTTATCTCCAGTGGGCAGAAGATGGTAAGGCAAAGACAGGCACCTTCGGTACAAAGCGTCTTTTGCTCTGATTCCCCGTAAGGATGAGTCCAGGAAGCGCCGCCCCTGAACACTTCTTTATCCACCTGAGGCAATGCGGTTGACCGTCGTTTTCTTTTCCGAAAATTCTGCATCTCAGCAGCTCTGGCCTTTCAGACCCAGCTCCTGAATGTGGAAGGACCCTGCTGAAAAAAAATGTGGCAGATTCGGGGGCTCTTTACGAGCTGTAGAGGTCAGCGAACTTGGGATGCAGCAGTGGTGTGGACGTTGATACACCGCGATGCACTAATGTACCTGGGGGTCTCTCTCAAAGGAAGAAGAAACTGGAAAGCTTACGTACCGACGTTTGGCAAGCTTGGCCGACTCGAGTGAGAGGCCGAGTGCACGTAGATGGTCGTGTGACCGAGTCCTCACTCTTTGAGAAAATGGGAATTCTTACTGTAACCTGCACAGATCATATATATATATATATATATATATATATATATATATATATATATATATATATATATATATATATATATATATATATATATATATATATATATATATATATATCTTTCAAACTATTCGCCATTTCCCGCGTTAGCGAGGTAGCATTAAGAACAAAGGACTGGGCCCTTGAGTGAATATCCTCAGCTGGTCCCCTTCTCTGTTCCTTCTTTTGGAAAATTAACAAGAAAACGAGAGGGGAGGACTTCCAGCCCCCCGCTCCCTCCCCTTTTAGTCGCCTTCTACGACACGCAGGGAATACGTGGGAAGTATTCTTTCTCCCCTATCCCCGGGGATAAACATATATATATATATATATTTTTTTTTTATTATACTTTGTCGCTGTCTCCCGCGTTTGCGAGGTAGCGATATATATATATATATATATATATATATATATATATATATATATATATATATATATATATATATATATATACCATGGAATAATCACTTGAAATAAACGATAACAATATGCCTCTGGCTGCCGAGGGTTCGAAACCCGGTACTACCGTATAAGGAGGCCGGCACGATAGCCATTGGACCACGAAGCGATAAAACTTTCCCAGCCTAGATCAACCAAAGGACCATATGATCTCGTCACATCTCGTGACAGTCTGCTTAGCGGTAGAACCCGGTTTAGGACCCCCAGCGCCCAGGGGTAATTCGTTGTCATGCATTCCATGTGTCCAGCACATGATGAATATGTATGGTCAATAGATAGGTATATGGCATAGGCTGAGGAATGTGTTTGTGAATTACCCATTTGTATTGTGTGGCGAGAGTTTTTACACCCATGGGGCTCCATCTCTTGAATATTTTCTACAGGCACTCAGCTTAAATTCACATATGCTGTCTGCATTAGCCATGTCCTCATTCAATCTATTCCATTCATCCAGTCCTCATATACTTTGAAAGTACTTCTTTACGTATCTTCTATCACGTTCCTTCCTTTGTTTCATGTTATTTCCTCTGGTTTCTCCATCGCTACATCTCTCAAACATCTGTTCACTGTTTTAAAAGGCTTAAAGGTTGTGATTAGGTCACCCCTCACTCGTCTCTCTTCTAAGGTGGACAAAGTTAAAGCCTCCAGCCTTTCCCAGTTACTCAGATCTCTATATTCCAGTACCATCTTTGTTTCCTTCCTTTGGACCTTCTCTATTATCTTTGGGTGTGTTCAGTGAACACGAAGCGGATATTCTAGTTTTGACCTTATTCATGCTGCTTGATATTTCGTCATCCATGTACTTGAAAGCTAATCTGATGTTTGCTATAAAACAGTTTGTCTACGTAACTCACACACACAGAATGTTGAAATTTATTTTCTGGTAGATGATCATAAACAAACTGAGGCCGTCATTTAGTTTGTTCCATCCTCAATAGTTTACATTTGCTAGGATTGATCTTCATTGATCATGCATCAGACTGATTCTGGAGTGTGTGCAGCCTTCCTGTGTAAACTGATGTAATCCTTTTAACTTTTCACTTCCCTTATGACCTTTGAGTCACCTGCAAACACGTTCAGGCAGGAGTCCACCATACCTTCAGGCAAGTCATGTATATAGATCGAGAGGAGTAATGGGTCCCAGAGGAGAACCCTGCGGCACTCCACTGGTGACCTCGACCCATTCGGAGAAGACTCTTCTGACGTGAGTCCTTTGTTTCCTTCTACTGCGATCATCTTCTATCCAGTGAAGACGTTCCTCTGTACTCATGCTTGGTGATCCAGCTTTAAATCAGCCTTCCATGTGGTGTGTGCGTGTGTATGCATGTATGAGTGTGTGTGTGTAAGTGTGTGTGTGTGTGTGTACAAAATACAGCATATATATATATATATATATATATATATATATATATATATATATATATATATATATATATATATATATATATATATATATATACAAATTAAAGAGACTGGGCAACGTAAGTGTAAAATTCTCTCCTGTAACACACAGGTAGTAATCACACACAAACACATACACACACCTACACATACGTCTGTATTTACATATATACATATGCTTCTATTTGTATATGCGCCTGCACGGCACGCATTTTATAACCCAATAAAATCTGACGTGCAACAGAAAACATACCAAAGTTAACAGATACATGAATCGCGTCGTTCTCATCCCTTTATTCCTCTCTCTCCAATAAATTTTACTGAACAGTTTCCCTGACCCTCTGATGGCTCTGTACCGCCAGTTCGTTTTGGTATTTCCATGATCCTATAAAATGAAAAACTAATTACATGATCAGTCTTGAAGACCGTAGTGTGGTGTCTGTCTTTATTTGCCGTCGTGCCTCATCTTCACACAGGATACCTGACGGCTCCATACCACACTCCTCTCATGTCTATGAGAGCCACGGCGTGATGTTGTATTCATAACTGAATACCTGGTCTTCCAAGTGGTGGTCGTCTTCATAAGTTTGAAACTCAGTCATGCTTCTCCAGTACTTGGTTGTTGATACCAAGGTCTTCACGTGCCTTTACCAGAACAAGACAATACTCTCTCTCTCTCTCTCTCTCTCTCTCTCTCTCTCTCTCTCTCTCTCTCTCTCTCTCTCTCTCTCTCTCTCTCTCTCTCTCTCTCTCTCTCTCTCGATACGGAGTATTAAAGACGCTCAAGTTTCTCCTCACGAGTAGGTAAAGCCACTCCAGTGTTCTGACTGTGTTTATGTGATTGTCTTGCCCAATTTCCAAGTTTCTCCTTGCATCATTCTGTTTATCAGTATCTTATTTTTTACTATTATCTTATTTACTATCTTATTTTTACTATTATCTTATTTTACTATCTTATTTTTTACTATTATCTTATTTACTATCTTATTTTTACTATTATCTTATTTTACTATCTTATTTTTACTATTATCTTATTTTACTATCTTATTTTTACTATTATCTTATTTACTATCTTATTTTTACTATTATCTTATTTTACTATCTTATTTTTACTATTATCTTATTTACTATCTTATTTTTACTATTATCTTATTTTACTATGTTATCTTTTGCTAGTATCTTAATCTGTAAGTATGTTGCCATTCTTTCTCTCTCACTGCTAGTATTGATCTGTCTCTCTACCTTGTAGCTCTCTGCCTCAATATACTCCTCCCACTTGAGTTCCTATTCCACAGGACGAATAAGGGAAAAAGACTTGGGTGTAATAGTCTCGCACGACCTAAAGATAAGTTAGGAGTGCGTTCGTGCAGTAGAACAGATGGACTAAAGTCAAGGATTCAAGGCCAGGGTATATGATTTCATGTCGAGGAAACTTGTTCTTGTTGATTACAATTCACTTGTGCGTCCCCACCTTGAATACTGTGTTCACCTCTGGTCGTCCGAACTTGAAAAAAGAAAGCTTAGGTGAGAGAGAGAGAGGGAGAGAGAGAGAGAGAGAGAGAGAGAGAGAGAGAGAGAGAGAGAGAGAGAGAGAGAGAGAGAGAGAGAGAGAGAGAACACAGTGGCGAGGTACTCAAGTGACTCCTTGTATGAGAAACAAATCAATTGAGATCCATTTCAACAACCTTTACCTATTCAACTCCGAAGGTAAGAACGATCGAGTGGTGATTTGATACGATTATTCAAGATGATCGAAAGTTCAACCCAGTGGTGATTTGATACAGGATAATCGAAAGTTCAACCATCGTGATAAAAAAAAAAACAGCTGCTTTAGGCTAGACTTATCCAGAGGAAGTGATAGGTAACAGACTCGTGTTTTGGGGAATCGTGTCACTTCGACTGAGGCGAAGCATCTTTTCCTTCTCCAGGATTGTTATCATACGGGAAGAATCACCAATACTGCTCTTTCGGTAAGACGATGTGAATACCTCACGTCCACTACTGACATTGTTCATGACCACGTATATGAATAAAAATATAGAGGAATTTCCTCTAAATCATATTTTCCATTCTACCAAAATTGTTTTTATCTATTCTAATGCGACAAATTGCCTTGATTGGACCCACTAGAAGTCTGCAATCCTTTACATGCCTCTAAAATTTGATTCAAGATATCTCGAAAACAGGTCCATGTCATCTTGAACTTTACCACAATTTTCATATCTCTCTGCACACCGCATTTATCACCTCTGTCTCACCTCTTGTCTCCCACATCTTCCACCTACTCTAGACATGTTCTCTCTTCTCTAGTGTCGACATACGTGATTTCATTGAAGGCATCTTAACTCTCTGTCTCCACTGGTCTGAATCAGAGAGGACTGGACCATGACATAGACTCGTCATTTCTCATCGTATGTTTGGTTAATGTTGACGTTTGAAGATAGGATTCACGAACGCCGACCTGTTCCAATGCGCAATATAGTCTGTCATTAGCGTAACTTCTTCCCTTCTATTACCCAAGTCGAGGTCTGCTGTAAATTGCCTCGGCTGCCGTCTGCTAATGAGCATATCTAAATTACCCCTGAGATTTGTTTTAATTACCTGCCGATAAGTTTGTTGCCACTGTCCACAAAACAAGAGCTTTTATTACGTTCTTCATCCCCGTTGGGAGGCAAACGCTTACATCAGTTCCCTGCTACTGGACGTAGTGAGCAGCCATAGAGCAGTAGAAAGTCCCAGGGAAGGTGGTCCTCCAGTAACACCAGCAGGACTCTTTCAAGAAACGAGTCCTGGGCAATGATAGATATATACACATGGACGCATGTTCTATACGTAGATGATTTAGTCTCACTGTACGTACATGAAGGTACGTACGAAGGTAGTTCATCCCACACACACACACACACACACACACCTATCGTAACCCGCACCAGCCATACTAGGTGCAATCATTACACTCACGTACCCACTACCTCAATTCCCCTCTGAGCACCGTCTGATCAGTCTTCACGCGCATCCTTTCTGTCCATACTCACAAGTACTCTCTCTCTCTCTCTCTCTCTCTCTCTCACACACACACACTTCATCCACCTCCCCATCTGTTTGTCTATCCACCTATCTATCTATCTATCTATCTATCTATCTATCTATCTATCTACCCATTTATCATCGTTGACCCATTTTCTTTTTCATTCTTCATGGGGGTCTCAGGTAAATATAAAGCCTGTGTGTTCTCCCCTTAAATCCCTTCTACAAGTTCCTCCTTCCCTTAACCTGAAGGTTTCCCACAAGGTCTTCCTTTTTTATTTTCTCCCTAGTACAAATTCGTCGCCTTCAAGACGTCCCATCTTGAGTCTCTCTAAGGTATTCTTGAGCAAGGTACATCAACCATTGGCTTGTAAGGCACCGTCACTACTTCCCTGGTCAGGTAACTGGGGTCATTGTAAGGCTCCCTCCCTCCTCCTCCCAACGTAAGTCAAAAAAGGAAGTCTGTCAACACAGACTTCCAAGCTGGTGGTCACACACGGCAGACCTGAGGTACTGCATCTTCCCCGAGGTTAGGTTGGTCCTCATCATGGTGCTCGGTGGCTGAAAACTGCGCCAGAGGTCTGTGTACATAGATAGATAGCCAGACAGATAGATAGACAGATAGATGTATAGATAGATAGATAGATAGAAAGATGTATAGATAGATGGATAGATAGATAGAAAGATAGATAGATAGATAGATAGATAGATAAATAGATAGATAGATAAGTAGATAGATAGATAGATGCATAGATAGATAGATACATAGATGAATAGATAGATAGATAGACAGATAAGTAGATAGATAGATACATAGATAGATAGATACATAGATGAATAGATAGATAGATAGACAAACAGACAGATATATAGATAGATAGATAGACAGATAGATAGATAGATATATAGACATGATTTAACGCCATCTAGTTCCAAAATCACGCTTTTCAGCTAGTCTTTACAAGACGCATAGCAGGAAATACTGACGATATCTGTAAATATACCCAGTAGATGGTCTTCCAGGAAGCTACTGGTCCACAGGAGTGCCAAATTCTACAACCGTAACTGCAAGCTCTCGTGGTGAAGTGGGTCAGCGTTCCTGACTGTGACACATTCACGAGCCGCCCACGGTCGTCGAGCTCATTGGTTCGAATGCTGGTTACTGCAGTTGGTACACAGCTAACCCAGCTGTTCATCCACCTTTAGGGGTTGGTTGATAAAATGGGTACCTGACTCAGGCTAGGTTTTATATATATATATATATATATATATATATATATATATATATATATATATATATATATATATATATATATATATATATATACATATGTATGGAGAGAATGAGTGAGGAAAGATTGACCAAGAGAATATATGTGTCGGAGGTGGAGGGAACGAGGAGAAGAGGGAGACCAAATTGGAGGTGGAAAGATGGAGTGAAAAATAGTTTGTGTGATCGGGGCCTGAACATGCCGGAGGGTGAAAGGAGGGCAAGGAATAGAGTGAATTGGAGCGATGCGGTATACCGGGGTTGACGTGCTGTCAGTGGATTGAATCAAGGCATGTGAAGCGTCTGGGGTAAACCATGGAAAGCTGTATAGGTATGTATATTAGCGTGTGTGGACGTATGTATATACATGTGTATGGGGGTGGGTTGGGCCATTTCTTTCGTCTGTTTCCTTGCGCTACCTCGCAAACGCGGGAGACAGCGACAAAGCAAAAAAAAAAAAAATATATATATATATATATATATATATATATATATATATATATATATATATATATATATATATATATATATATATATGAATAAGAGCAAGGTTATTAGGTACAGTAGGGTTGAGGGTCAAGTCAATTGGGAGGTGAGTTTGAAAGGAGAAAAACTGGAGGAAGTGAAGTGTTTTAGATATCTGGGAGTGGATCTGGCAGCAGATGGAACCATGGAAGCGGAAGTGGATCATAGGGTGGGGGAGGGTGCGAAAATTCTGGGAGCCTTGAAGAATGTGTGGAAGTCGAGAACATTATCTCGGAAAGCAAAAATGGGTATGTTTGAAGGAATAGTGGTTCCAACAATGTTGTATGGTTGCGAGGCGTGGACTATGGATAGAGTTGTGCGCAGGAGGATGGATGTGCTGGAAATGAGATGTTTGAGGACAATGTGTGGTGTGAGGTGGTTTGATCGAGTAAGTAACGTAAGGGTAAGAGAGATGTGTGGAAATAAAAAGAGCGTGGTTGAGAGAGCAGAAGAGGGTGTTTTGAAGTGGTTTGGGCACATGGAGAGAATGAGTGAGGAAAGATTGACCAAGAGGAAATATGTGTCGGAGGTGGAGGGAACGAGGAGAAGAGGGAGACCAAATTGGAGGTGGAAAGATGGAGTGAAAAAGATTTTGTGTGATCGGGGCCTGAACATGCAGGAGGGTGAAAGGAGGGCAAGGAATAGAGTGAACTGGAGCGATGTGGTATACCGGGGTTGACGTGATGTCAGTGGATTGAATCAAGGCATGTGAAGCGTCTGGGGTAAACCATGGAAAGCTGTGTAGGTATGTATATTTGCGTGTGTGGACGTATGTATATACATGTGTATGGGGGGGGGGGCATTTCTTTCGTCTGTTTCCTTGCGCTACCTCGCAAACGCGGGAGACAGCGACAAAAAAAAAAAAATATATATATATATATATATATATATATATATATATATATATATATATATATACGTGTGTGTGTGTGTGTGTGTGTGTGTGTGTGTGTGTGTGTGTGTGTGTTGAGGGGATACTAAACAAATAAAAGGAAACTCCATAGCATCGTGTGGTGTGCTAGTATCAGATAGGTTCAGCGTCCTGTAGTGACCTCATGAAGATGTGATACACTTTGAGCTTAAAGGTGAAAAAAAGGGACTGAGAAGCGAGGATGGGGTTGCAAGTTAACTGCTAGCCCAGTGAGGGGAAGGGGTTTTTTCCTCGGGAATAAAGTGAAACCATGATCTAGATATTTCGTCGGCCCAGTGGGTCGGTAATGTGTTAAGACTCACGAGAGGTTACGTCTGCAGGATGATACAGGATGTGTGATACTGCTGCTGAAACTGTGGTACACGTACCACCAACGGCACATGGGTATACCCTATGGATGGTACGTGGTGTCAGGAAGCTCCAACCGTTAGCAAGAATACGATTACATACAGTTCTGGAGACTGTGTCACATCTGTTCTCCATGTAGAATGCGACCATTGATCTTTTTAGTATATATATATATATATATATATATATATATATATATATATATATATATATATATATATATATATTTTCTTTTTTTTTTTTGCTTTGTCGCTGTCTCCCGCGTTTGCGAGGTAGCGCAAGGAAACAGACGAAAGAAATGGCCCAACCCACCCCCATACACATGTATATACATACGTCCACGCACGCAAATATACATACCTACACAGCTTTCCATGGTTTACCCCAGACGCTTCACATGCCTTGATTCAATCCACTGACAGCACGTCAACCCCGGTATACCACATCGCTCCAATTTACTCTATTCCTTGCCCTCCTTTCACCCTCCTGCATGTTCAGGCCCCGATCACACAAAATCTTTTTCACTCCATCTTTCCACCTCCAATTTGGTCTCCCTCTTCTCCTCGTTCCCTCCACCTCCGACACTTATATCCTCTTGGTCAATCTTTCCTCACTCAGTCTCTCCATGTGCCCAAACCATTTCAAAACACCCTCTTCTGCTCTCTCAACCACGCTCTGTTTATTTCCACACATCTCTCTTACCCTTACGTTACTTACTCGATCAAACCACCTCACACCACACATTGTCCTCAAACATCTCATTTCCAGCACATCCATCCTCCTGCGCACAACTCTATCCATAGCCCACGCCTCGCAACCATACAACATTGTTGGAGCCACTATTCCTTCAAACATACCCATTTTTGCTTTCCGAGATAATGTTCTCGACTTCCACACATTCTTCAAGGCTCCCAGAATTTTCGCCCCCTCCCCCACCCTATGATCCACTTCCGCTTCCATGGTTCCATCCGCTGCCAGATCCACTCCCAGATATCTAAAACACTTCACTTCCTCCAGTTTTTCTCCATTCAAACTCACCTCCCAATTGACTTGACCCTCAACCCTACTGTACCTAATAACCTTGCTCTTATTCACATTTACTCTTAACTTTCTTCTTTCACACACTTTACCAAACTCAGTCACCAGCTTCTGCAGTTTCTCACATGAATCAGCCACCAGCGCTGTATCATCAGCGAACAACAACTGACTCACTTCCCAAGCTCTCTCATCCCCAACAGACTTCATACTTGCCCCTCTTTCCAAAACTCTTGCATTCACCTCCCTAACAACCCCATCCATAAACAAATTAAACAATCATGGAGACATCACACACCCCTGCCGCAAACCTACATTCACTGAGAACCAATCACTTTCCTCTCTTCCTACACGTACACATATATATATATATATATATATATATATATATATATATATATATATATATATATATATATATATATATATATATATATATATACTGTACTTAACTAAGAGCTCATGTATATGGTGAATGAGAGAGAGGAAACACTCCTATATTAGGTCTCCTTCACAAGGTAGCGTCACAGAGATTCAGGTCTTCAGAAAACGCTCCGACTCCACAAGGGAATTTACTGAGCACCCACGGTGAGGCTCGGAGCTTTGGATCAAGGCAACCCAAAGGAACCTAAGTCGAACTTACCCCAGCCTAAGCTAAGCTAAATCTATCCTAACTTAACCTACCCTAACTGAAAGCTAACTTAAGGTAACCTGACCTAACCTAACCTAAACCTAACCTAACCTAACCTGAACTTGACCTAGCCTATGTTAATCTAACTTAACGTAACCTATCCTAAACATACCTTGATTTAATCGAAACCTACCCAAAGCTAACGTAAACCTAATCAGTAGCACTATCCCCACCTAAAGCTTTAGCCTGACTAGCCAAACAAGAACGAAGAAAAATACAAGCGATGGTTAATATGACTTTATGACACTGGCGTCGATAACACGTCTCCTGAGCGTCAGTAAATGAACACAGCAGACAGAACTCGAGCTGAGGAATGTGATGACGGCATCACCAGCAGAGTATTACCTGCAGCATCAATAACTTCATTATCTTTTCGTTAAGAGGCAAAAACCCCGGGGGTCGGAAATGTCACCATGACCAGCGTCAAAGTGTAAGCACACTGACATTCAATTTATTCATCAATATGTTCCAGTTTTTGACGTCTGTGTTGGAGGATGCCAGAGTCTTGGAAGGGTTCCTACGCTGTGGTCGAGGTGGTGATAATTGAGATAATATCAGACGGACGAGAGACCTACCGTCCACTGGTGGTGGTAGCACTTTCCTCCACACTGGGAGGCTCAGTCATGCAGGGATTGTGAGCAGAATCGTAACTTTATATCCTCAGGACAATGGGGCATCATGGCCATATCTGCTGATCGATGGAGACAGTTAACTTTCTTAAGTACGACAGTACGACCCTTGAGCACGCCCGATACGACACATGAATGTGACCCTGAAGGGCTGTACCTTCGTTCTCTAGGGACACAACTGATTCACCTTACACCACAACGTTGCCGCTGGAGTGCTGGAGGGTGGGTGTCCAGCCCAAAGGAGGTTTGCTTCCTGGAACTGTGGAAGCTTGTCTGTCATCTGCTTGCCCAAGGATCACCAGCTGCACGCAGCTCTGTGGGGGTCATGATTCATTTACCAGAAATTGGCCTGCCAAATGGGTTATCTTAACCTAGGGGAGAGAGAGAGAGAGAGAGAGAGAGAGAGAGAGAGAGAGAGAGAGAGAGAGAGAGAGAGAGAGAGAGAGAGAGAGAGAGAGAGAGAGGAGGTCGACGTCGGAGGCCCCGGGCCATAGCAGCACGTCGATCAATACTTCAGAAGTTTTGCGTTCAGGACTTAGTGTCTGCTTGGAGGATAACCAGGGTGGAGGAACCTTCGTTCCGTAACACAGCGATCACACCAGTTCTCCCAAAACCACAACGCCGAGGTGTCTGGGTCATCTCATATGACATACGGCGCAATAGAAAAGTAATATCCACAGATTCTGAGTGCTTGCAAATATCTCATCAAAACAATGAAATACAGGAATATCTGAAAATACCGAGGTTTTATTCGCATGACAGAAGGCAAGGTTTCAGTAGCAGGGGATCCTTCCTGTTGGGCTGTAGTTACATGACTGGCTCAGCGACTGCATCTGTTCGTTATAACCAGATGATCTTCTGTTGCTTTCTCTCGTGGGAGCATAACATCACAGCAAGTAACTTGACCAAAGAAAACGTACAGAAATGGACAGAGTGACATTGAATTATCTAGATACACAGCCCATACAGACACATGATCCAAGCGTGGTGGGCTAGCCTTACCACGACTTTGAGATAAGAATGTAGTCCCCTTAAAAGCAGTACAAGAAAAGATTAGCAAAATAAAGGCTCTCTCTCCCTACCCTCCACTCCCTCCTCTCTCTCTACCCTCCACTCCCTTCTCTCTCTCTACCCTCCACTCCCTCCTCTCTCTCCCCACCCTCCACTCTCTCCTCTCTCCCCACCCTCCACTCCCTCCTCTCTCCCCACCCTCCACTCCCTACTCTCTCTCCCCACCCTCCACTCCCTCCTCTCTCTCTACCCTCCACTCCCTCCTCTCTCTCCCCACCCTCCACTCCCTCCTCTCTCTCCCCACCCTCCACTCCCTCCTCTCTCTCTCCACCCTCCACTCCCTCCTCTCTCTCTACCCTCCACTCCCTCCTCTCTCTCCACCCTCCACTCCCTCCTCTCTCTCTACCCTCCACTCCCTCCTCTCTCTCCCCACCCTCCACTCCCTCCTCTCTCCCCACCCTCCACTTCCTCCTCTCTCCCCACTCTCCACTCCCTCCTCTCTGTCCCCACCCTCCACTCCCTCCTCTCTCTCTCCACCCTCCGCTCCCTCCTCTCTCCCCACCCTCCACTTCCTCCTCTCTCCCCACTCTCCACTCCCTCCTGTCTGTCCCCACCCTCCACTCCCTCCTCTCTCCCCACCATCCACTCCCTCCTCTCTCTCCACCATCCACTCCCTCCTCTCTCTCCACCCTCCACTCCCTCCTCTCTGTCCCCACCCTCCACTCCCTCCTCTCTCCCCACCATCCACTCCCTCCTCTCTCCCTACCCTCCACTCCCTCCTCTCTCCCAACCCTCCACTCCCTCCTCATTCTCCCCACCCTCCACTCCCTCCTCTCTCTCCACCCTCCACTCCCTCCTCTATGTCCCCACCCTCCACTCCCTCCTCTCTCCCCACTCTCCACTCCCCTCCGGCGACGCGTCGGACGGAAAACAGGTAGAGAGATGTCTTGCATGATTAATACGCCTGAAGGAAATTCTTATAGAAAAGTCATAAAGATGATTAACATAAATATGTCATGCATCCCATCACTAACGACATGCATTCCTCCACATCTTTTTTTTGTTGTTATGAACACAACACAAAGGATCAACGTGTGCTCCAGTCTCTCGACCTCCCGTGTCTCTATCATTCCTAATGTTGAAGAATGATACATTTTTTCTTGCTCTCTTAAGGCAGGCGACACGGGTGGTATGTTACTGCAGCTTGGCCCTGGAAAAAATAAACTCTCGGTGGTTGAGGTAGCGAATTATTTATTCAGTACCGGATCAAGCCTAATTTTGAAGATATTAAGAGTGTTACTCTGAACTAAATGTTCTGGGAACTTATTCCACGAGTCAATAATACAAAGAAATAATGTGATGATAAATGTAAAGAAATAATTCGGACAGCCCAGATTAATTCGGTGACCTCTAAGTATTAGTTAATTTCTCTCGTTAGTAGAGTGTTGACGCTACTGCAAAGAAATTTCCAATATCGAAATTGTTGAATTTTTTTTTAGTATTTTAAATCATGCTATTGATTTGCCTTGGAAACAACTCATGCTGAGAGAGAACAACTTTATTTCTCGCAATTGTGTCCTCATATCGTTTGTTAACGTAAGGAAGTAATCAATTTAGTTGCTGTTCTCTTCACTCCTTCCAATTCAAGATTATCCTTACTTCAGCATGAGACCCAGAACAGCACTTCATATTCAAGATGGGGTCTAACTAGACTTTTAGGTATAGTGACAATATCACAGCCTTTCTTTGTATGAAAGTTTCCGTTAATAAATTCTAACATCCTATTTGCTTTCTTGGCAACTTGCTTACGATGCTAAGAGAATCTGAAGTTGTTGAAGACAGACCCCTAGATCCCACAAACAAGGGGAGTCTTTATCTTCTGGTTCACCAATTCATGATCGAAGATTTTTTGTTGATGTTTCCCCACTTATAACAACTGACATTCATTGACGCTAAATGGTATTTGTCATTTACTAGACCATTCAGCGATTTTAATGATCCCCTTGTAATCTTAGCCTATCTTCTCTGTTCATATGACATTGACGATTTTTGCGTCATACGCAAATTTGGACACAAGGTTATATTCAGCCCTAAGTCAATATCGTTCATATAAATGATTAAGAAATAGAACAGGCCCAAGGACATATCCCTGTGGGACTTCACTTGTAAAGGGGTGACCACAGGTGATGATTCCCCATTCATTACGACTCTCTGCCTCCTAACCCGATTCCTATGCAACCAGTAGTAATCCCCAATTCCCTGATGTTATACATTACTTTAACGTCGGGGGGGACTTTGTCGAATGCTTTTGCGAGATCCAGAAATATAATATCTCTTGCTTTGGTCTTGTCGTGGGTACTGAAGGATTTGTGATAAGATTCGAAAAGATTTGGAAGGCCATGATCTATGCCTTCTAAAACCATACTGTGTATTAATGATCAGGCTATGGCGTTCAAGGCAGGCTACGATTTCGTTTCTGATGATTGACTCTAGAAGTCTACATATGATCGACGTGAGGCTGATAGGAGGGTAACTAACTGCAAGGCAAATCATGGCATCCCTTTTTCACTATAAGAGTGACGTCTGCCAGTCTTCAGTCCCGCGGGACTACCCGATCCTGGAGGGATTTACTGAAAATGTAGGTCAACGCTTTGGCAATTTCTTGTTTGACATTTCTACTTACGCGTGGATAGAAACGATCAGGACCGGGACTTTTATTAATCTTCCATTGATTCATCTGTGTTGGTACTTGTCTACGGTTTATTCTGATATCGAGTGATTGCTATTCATCACAATCTCATGAATTCATGTCGTTGCTTTACAGTGTAAGAATAACTAAAAACATTTGTTCATGGTTGTTGCTATGCATTTATCGTCCATAATGGGTTCCCCATATTCTTTAGCTCAGGGTTCAATCCCATTCCTCATGCGTGTCTTATTACTGATATATCTATAAAATCTTTTAGGATCTCTTTTATTATCTCTTGCCATAGTCACGTCATACTCTCCCATGCCTTGCATGATCAGTCTCTTCTCATCCCGTAATGGTATTACGCGTTGCAATATTTGGGTCATTGTCTGGCTTCTTAAGCTTATAAAGTTCATATCTACGCTGTATCAACCTTGCGATATCTGAGGAGCACCATCCACGCCTGTAGGTCGATTTTATTATTTCTGTCGTCCATGTGAGCAGATGTAGACGTCTTGTTTGGGGCATAAACTGGCGTTTGAAACTGACCCATGATTCCTCTAGGCACCAACCAACAGGGGTAAGACTCTTCAATGCGTCGCCCAACCCAATAAAATTAGCCTTATTGAAGTTGAGGGGGATAATAAGATTAATTTTAGGGGAGTCTGTTTTGATCATTCTACTTCGAACCTAACCATGTTATGGTCACTAGTGTCTCTAGTGTATTAGCTCCTCTCGTCGACCTGATGACGGTTTGGTGGAGAAAATTGCTATCGACACATTCGCTTCTTAACCGTGAGGTAGTTCGCCAGTTGATTTCTGGAAGATTAAAATCCCCCAGAATGATCGAGTGTTTACCCTGTTTTGCTCGTTGTAATTTCTTGTACATGACAGTGTCAATATCTGATGGTTGACTAGAGCGTCTCTATACGACATTGATGTAACGTTTGGAAAATTCTGTGTCAGTGTGAACACACAAGTGTTCCACAGTGGCAAGTGATGTAGTCTCAGTGGCAAGTGATGAAGTCTGAATTTCGATGAGCGTTTAGGTAAGATCTTACCTACAGTGCAGTTCCTCCTACTTGAACGTCTCACGAACGTCTGGCAAATTGTGTTTACTAATCAGACCCTTGTGTCTCGTGTTCAGAAATGTTTCTGTTAAACCACTGATATCATTGTGTTCACGGTCTACCATGTAATGCAATTGAGCATTCTTTTTTTCGGATGAATTATGTATTCCTGTAAAGTCAATTCAATTTTTTCGTATGAGTCTTGTGTACACAAGACTGGTGGCATGACTTGGTGATCGGCTGTCTCTAAACTGAGATGTGGCTCGCCCTCGTGACCCACGCCCTCCACCCACCCACCCACCCTCTCTCCTCCAACTCCCCGAAGTCGTGACCTTCTGGTGGGGTGGGTAGGGAAATCGATCTGACCTCCCTCGCGTGACTTGTAATATGACCTGACCTGGCCTGACCTCTACCGTCCGTATCATGTGGTCAACATGCCGACCTCTACTGGACTTGAACAATAATCTTTTTTTTTCTTCCTGCAGTTGTAAGTTAGTTAAATCTTTGAATAGTGTAGCTAAGCGTGATCTTTTAGGAAGCCAATCAGCTCATCATATTCCTCTATGATAACTTCTGAATTTCAGTTCTTATGATGTACGTCGTTGCTCCCAACATTCACCACTGAACATGACTCTTTAGTTCGTACTTTAATGTCTTTATCTTTGTGTTTAATGTGGGGAAATTCTGTCACCGGGGTAAACATGGACTCTTCTCTTTGTTCTCGAATTCCCCGCCGTGTATTTACCCAGATTTCTGACCAGCGAGTCTCCAAGAATCATAGAAGAGTCGTCGCTGCGAACTGCAGAATGTTGGTTGGGAGTGAAGGCCGACAGGGGTAGGAGAGGGGGGTGGGTGGGGGACGTGGCACCATGAGGAAGGGGTAGGGGGAACGGCTGGATGGGCGGTTGAGGTGTGACGTAGACCTGGAGAAGGTTATTATGATGTCAAGGCGAGGAGGCATCAATGGGCCTTAGTGGAGGGACGGGACTGGAAGTAGGAGGTAGTAGGAAAGGGGGGGTTTGAGTGGGGTAGGACCTGAAGGGTAAGTTGAACATGATGGGGTTTAGGAGGGGGTGTAGGGGGAAAAACGCTATAGGGAAGGGTGTTAGAGGGTAAGGGTTGGGGCAGGCAGTGGGGGTTGAATAGATGTCAGAGGAGAGGGTGTTTGTGTATGTGTGTGTGTGTGTGTGTGAGGTTGGGTGGAGGAGGGGTTAGGGTGCGAACGAGGGAGGGCTGGACCAGGATAGCGGGTGGAAGCAGTAAGCGCTGGGTGGGAGTGGAGGAGGGTAGGTAGCAAGTGTGCGGTCATGGCGCACCATTCTCAAACTCTGCATCTCGTCCCTAAGAGTTAAACTTTCCGTCGTTCAGGCTCTGAGCGTTGCCTTAATTTCACTGAAATCGTTTTGTTTCATCTTTTCCTTCAGGTCACTACGATCTCCATAGAACAGCTAGTCATTATACTCTCTGGTCCCGTTATTATAAAGTTCTTGATCACATATCGACCACAGGATGTATGTACATGGGTAGCGAGTAGCTGGTGCCATTGTAAAAGAAAACGACGCAGATGTAAACGGATGTAAATGACGGGTCACATAGCCTATGGTCTTGGTGGCTTGTTAGCTGGGCGGTGACCCCACGTGACCTGGCTACTGGGCTGACAGAGAGACGCGTCCTGCCTGTAGGACGAGCCGCCGGGAGACAAGAATTCTGTCTCGTGTTTGTCTGTCTGTCTATTACACACACACACACACACACACACACACACACACACACACACACACACACACACACACACACACAGCGCTATGGAGAAGGGATGAAAAGAGAGAGAGAGAGAGAGAGAGAGAGAGAGAGAGAGAGAGAGAGAGAGAGAGAGAGAGAGAGAGAGAGAGAGAGAGAGAGAGATGGAAGGAAAGAATAAGAGTCAAAGGAAATGGAGAAAATGGGAAGCATCAATCCCTTGAGCACGGCGGTACAGCCCTGTATCACGATATTACGACTCGTTATCACGAAGGCGCGGCCTTGAGCGTGAAGACCCTTTGGCCATTGACCTGAAATCAAGGCCTGGCTACCACAGCCAAAAGTCGTAAGCTCGAGCTAAAGTGGGCAAGGCACAAAGTCCTAAAGTAGATGGATCTGATATCATTTTCATCCTTCAATATATATAAACTATCCATAATCCACCGTTTTTTTTACACTAATGTTATCTTGGTAAGATAAAGATAACCAAGACCACAATACAGAGGATATTACGCTTGGCTGGACGATGGAAGCTGGGAAAGGGAGAGAACGGGACCCGGCGTCTTCTAGACTAGGCAAAGAAGACATCACTTCGGTGTCGTCTCCTTCCAGACCAGCGACGCCCTGGAAGACCGTACACCTAGGCTTCCCTGAAGGCATGTGACCAGAATCATTTAAAGAATCAGAAGACCGAACATGAAGGTTAATAATGATCCAGAGATTTATCAAGCTAAGACCTCCATAACATGGGGTATTACCGAGTGGTTTGGGGTTATCGCTGGAAAGGAGCTGAGCCGCAATGTTACAAGAATTCCTTAAGATATATATTTCTTGTTACTGGCGTCAAGCGATATGTCTTAGTCGAAAGAGGAAGGTATTGGATGTAGTGTATTATTTCTGGAAAACAGAAGAGGGACTTTTGTCGAAGCGTCTGACTAAGAATACTTGAAGCAGAGTAAAGATTGTCTCTCACACTACCATCCAACACTGTTGCAGCAGCGCATACACAACAGCAGCACCAGCAGCTACAACAACAGTCGAGGCATCGGCAGCAGCAACAGTAATAGCAGAAACTATGGTGACAGTAGCAGCAGCAGAGGTAGTACCAGAAGCTGTGGTAACAATGGCAGCAGCAGCAACAACAGCAGCATTTGGAGTAGCAGCTGCAACAACAGCATTTGCTGCAGGAGCAGGTATAAGCATAGCAGTAGTAGCATCGGCAACAGTGTTAGCAACAGAGACAACGACAAAAGCAGTGACAGAGGCAGGAGCAGTAAAAGGAGCAGCAGCAGTATCAGCAACACCAGGAACAGTCGCTGGTGAGATGCAAGCCTCCACTTTCCGCGGATCATCCAGAAGGTGTGGCACATTACCTCAATCCACCCGTCACATCATGACAAACTCTGACTCAAGAGTTTCACCAAAGAGTCAGAAAGAACTCTTTCTCAAGAGCTACATCCGACAGTCACATGATGTTTCACTCGAGAAATCCAAGAGTCACACAATCTGTCGCTCAGGAGCTCTAGCCAAGTCTCATAAATTCTCACCCAGAAGTCCCAATGAAGAGTCCAATGAACTCCCACTCAAGAGTTCCACACAAGAATCACAAGAACTCGTACTCAACAGCTCCAACCAATAGTCGAATTAACTATCATTCAAGAGTTCACCCTCCCCCCCTTCCCCATCCCTCCCCTCGAATCTCAAGAACTCTCACTCAAGAGTTCCAACCGAGAGTCGTAGCAACTTTCCCCTCAAGACTTGCACCCAAGGCTTGCAAGAACTCTCACTCCAAAGTTCCACCTCGAAGTCTTATGGACTGTCACTCAAGACAGAAAAGATGAGCCTCAACACCCACCTCAGACGCTGAGGAACTCCCTACAAAATGACCTTAAGTTTTTTCTTTGCGTTTTGGTAATCTATCTAAACTCCAGGAAACTTAACTTCCAGCTTAGCACCTTTTCCCTTTTCTTTTTTTTCAATAATATTTTTCACGAAGGTCTATAGTGTATGAGGTGAAGGTGTAGTGTGCTGAAGGTAAGGTCTGTCATAACTGTCAATAGTCGTGGGTTCTTTCCAACAGATGGCGAGGAAGTTTTGGGCGGGAGGCAGGACAGAAAACCAATAGTTTGCCAAGGAATCCATTCTTGTAGTTTGTTCGCTGTGGCCGAATGAAGGGCAAGAATGTGTTTAGCCCTCGGAGCGATACTGAGGGATTTTCGTCCGTGACAAAATGTTGAAGGATCTTCGGCATGACGGAATATTGAAGGATCTACGTCCATGACGGATTGTTGAAGGATCTACGTCCATGACGGAATGTTGAAGGATCTTCGGCCATGACGGAATGTTGAAGGATCTACGTCCATGACGGAATGTTGAAGGATCTACGTCCATGACGGAATGTTGAAGGATCTTCGGCCATGACGGAATGTTGAAGGATCTACGTCCATGACGGAATGTTGAAGGATCTACGTCCATGACGGAATGTTGAAGGATCTACGTCAATGACGGAATGTTGAAGGATCTACGTCCATGACGGAATGTTGAAGGATCTTTGCCGTGACGAATTACTGAAGAATCTTTTTCCATGACAGAATGTTGAAGGATATTCGTCCATGACGAATACTGAAAGACCTTCGTCCGTAAAAGAATACGGAAGGATCGTTATACATCACCACCATAGTGGATACTGACGATCGCCAATTCACCTGCCACAGTTAAGGTGATCTTGAGTACAAGGGTTGCAGGTTCACTCACTACCCGTTACCTATCCCTTATAGAGGGGAAGAGGGATAGTACTGGGCCATCAGAACAAGGTTTAAGGGTGAGGATAGATGGCTGATCAGAAAGAGGAAAAAGGTGGTAGAGGGATTGTCACACAGTGCTGGATGGTAACGACAAAGTCCCCAACATTACATAACAAACACCAGCACCACTCCAGTCACCATCACCACTACCATCACACATCACAATCACCACCACCACCATCACACATCACACATCACCACCACCACCATCACACATCACACATCACCACCATCATCACAAACACCATCACGCATCACAATCACCACCACCACCACCAGCACCACTCCAGTCACCATCACCACTACCATCACACATCACAATCACCACCACCACCATCACACATCACACATCACACATCACAATCACCACCACCATCACACATCCTAATCACTACCACCACCACCACCACCACAATCACACATCCCAATCACCACCATCATCACAAACACCATCACACATCACAATCACCACCACCACCACCACCACAATCACACATCACAATCACCAACCCAATCACTACCACAACCACTACCACCATCACACATCCCAATCACCACCACCAACGCAACAACAAACAACCATTCCACCACCACAATTACCACCAATCAAGCAATCTCGGTCCACTCAGATGCTTGCCAAGAACTCCACCTCACCCCCTCCTTACAACGGCCCTACCCTCCCTGGTTCAGACCCTCACGTCTTGCCACCAACACGAGGGACAATACGAGCGACACCTCCCCGCCAGGCAGACTGACGTCGACACACAGTTCCCTTCATCAGGCAAGACAGTGGAACGTCTCCGCCTCGATTTATTCCTTAATTAACTATCCCGACGCGAGAGCAAACCCCTGCGAGGGGTTGCATTGGCGACGTCCTTCCTGGACGGAGAAAAGTATGAACGTTGCAAGTGACGTCCGTCGTTACGGTACGTGAAAGAAAGAAGGTAAAGATTGTAACTGGTTTTTTGCTCCATAATGTATGTGAAAATAATGATTATTGCTGCTGTTTTTGGTCCGTAGTGTACGTGAGAAATAAGGGTTGCCATTGGCACTGGTCCGTAGTGTACGTGAAGAAATAAGGACTGCCACTGGCACTGGTCCGTAGAGTATTTGAAGAAAATAAGGACTGCCACTGGCTCTGGTCCGTAGAGTATTTGAAGAAAATAAGGACTGCCACTGGCAGTGTACGTGAAAAAGTAAGGACTGTCATTGGTGTCGGTCCATTGTGTACGTGAAAAAGTAATGAATTCATCTGGCATTAGTCTCTAGTTTATGCGAAAAATGAAGATTAAAGCTGACAGCTACTTAGTTCGAACCCATTTTGCTGCATACTTAACACGAATGGAATTTTCGACATTTGAAAAAAAAATAAAACTGCTGATATGCCATCTGCATATTTCGATCAAACAGAGGATGGTGAACGGTGAATCATTTATCGTGAATGTCAATTCTCATTTTCGATTTTCTTTGGCTTTATGATTCGTTTCGGTAACCGCGGTCTCGTAACCAAGCACTTAAAATGAATTTTCTTATTTATGCATATATATATATATATATATATATATATATATATATATATATATATATATATATATATATATATATATATATATATATATAAGAGTGGAAGTCGAGAACATTATCTCGGAAAGCAAAAATGGGTATGTTTGAAGGAATAGTGGTTCCAACAATGTTGTATGGTTGCGAGGCGTGGGCTATGGATAGAGTTGTGCGCAGGAGGATGGATGTGCTGGAAATGAGATGTTTGAGGACAATGTGTGGTGTGAGGTGGTTTGATCGAGTGAGTAACGTAAGGGTAAGAGAGATGTGTGGAAATAAAAAGAGCGTGGTTGAGAGAGCAGAAGAGGGTGTTTTGAAGTGGTTTGGGCACATGGAGAGAATGAGTGAGGAAAGATTGACCAAGAGGATATATGTGTCAGAGGTGGAGGGAACGAGGAGAAGAGGGAGACCAAATTGGAGGTGGAAAGATGGAGTGAAAAAGATTTTGTGTGATCGGGGCCTGAACATGCAGGAGGGTGAAAGGAGGGCAAGGAATAGAGTGAATTGGAGCGATGTGGTATACCGGGGTTGACGTGCTGTCAGTGGATTGAATCAAGGCATGTGAAGCGTCTGGGGAAAACCATGGAAAGCTGTGTAGGTATGTATATTTGTGTGTGTGGACGTATGTATATACATGTGTATGGGGGGGGGGGGTTGGGCCATTTCTTTCGTCTGTTTCCTTGCGCTACCTTGCAAACGCGGGAGACAGCGACAAAGTATAAAAAAAAAAATATATATATATATATATATATATATATATGACGTATGAACCAATGCATGAAGTAATATGGACCATTAAGTAGGTTTACAAATGGCCTTCCGACACACATACAAAGCCCTCCTTTTAGGCCTTCCTTCAGCACCTCCTTTGCTTCTATACAATTTCCCTTGTGTGTCTACTGTCCTCATCCACCATCATCTTCTGTATCCAGTCTGATCATTCAGCATCCTTTCTGGGTCCAGTCTGTTGACGCAGCATCCCTTCTGTGTCTTGCTTTATCATCCAGCCTCCTACCTGTGTCCAGTCTGTTCATCCATTACCTTCTCTGTGTCCAGCCTGATGATTCACGCATCCCTTCTGTGTCCAATACTCTTCTTTGTACCGGTATTGTCATCCACTAATCCCTCTGTCCTCAGTCCTTTCATCCAGCCCCAAGCCTTTCTGTGTCCAACCTGCCCATCAGATACCACCTTCTGTATCTCACTTCCTCATCCGTCACTCCCTTTGCGTCCCGACTCCTCGTCCAGCAGCCTCTGGACTACCACTCCTCCTCCTACGTCCCGACCCTTCCTCCAGTAGCCTCACCTGGTGAAAATTCCCCTCCTCCCCCGCCTCCTTACCTGCTCGTACTCTCCAGGTCATCTCACGGATGTCATACTCACATAACCTTTTTTTCTGGTGTGGGCCGCAGCTTCTCCCCTTTCATTAGCCCACGTCACAACATGATCATATTTCCTTCCATTTGCTCGGCGCCAGAGCACGCCAGCAGCCGCCTCCTGCCTGGCTGATGAGAGTCTCCCACACGCATGGACCCTTCCCCAGCTGGGTATGGGGATCCGTAGAAGAGGTGAAGTTGCCAACCACCTCCATCTTCAGCGCAGCTGTGGGAGCCTTCCCATCTCCTCCCCCCCCCCCCCCCCCCTCTCTCTCTCTCCCCCGTACCTTTCTTTGGAACTGTATCATATATTTTTTTTTCCTCCCTTTCGATGTCTTATAAGCCTCTCTCCACCTAATTCCAGGGACCCATCTCCTCCTACAGCCACTGACAGAGGAAGACGAAAATCACAGGATACCTTCCAAATAAGACTTGATATTAATCCAAGGCTCATCTCTCAATAGGCCCCCCACACAACAAGCACGCTGCCACCAGGACAGGCTGTCTTTTCCTCACCTCCTCAAAGGCTTTCCTGATACATTCTACATATATATATTTCCCTCCCTATACAAAGCTACGTTCATCAGTCTCCCTCCTCATTTCTTTCCTGTTTGTAGAGGCTACATTATTTTCCTACCACCTTTCCAGTCACTCGTTTAGAATTGCTAGCAAGCTATCATCTTCGTCAGCCACATCCCTACGCCTATGATCTGTTCTCTCCATAATATTTGTTATATTTGTTATATTTGTCTTTTCAATTCAGATCTCCACACACACACACACACACACACACACATGGGCAAAGTCTCTTACGAGAAGTCAGAGGTAAATTGTATAAGGCTTCCATGTAGGCTTGGGGATCCACTGGCATGACTCTTTATAAGATCTCGACAAGGTGGTGGAGAACTAAGTCACTTGGTGAAGTTTAGCTCAGGGAAAAAAAGACATTACCTAATGATAGACTTACGACTACGTACGACTAATTTTGCTACTACTACTACTACTACTACTACTACTACCACTGATACCACAACTACTTTTTCTTTCATACTATTTGCCATTTCCCGCGTTAGCAAGGTAGCGTTAAGAACAGAGGACTGGGCCTCTGAGGGAATATCCTCACCTGGCCTCGTTCTCTGTTCCTTCTTTTGGAAAATCAAAAAAAAACGAGAGGGGAGGATTTCCAGCCCCCCGCTCCCTCCCCTTTTAGTCGCCTTCTACGACAGGCAGGGAATACGTGGGAAGTATTCTTTCTCCCCTATCCCCAGTAGTAGTCGTCCCATATTATATTGAGGCATTTCATTTCCAGTGCTCCCACCATCTTACTTTGTTTTGAAACACTTGAGACTCACATCCATACAACACTACCGGGACTACTGTTACCCCGAAGCTTACCTCCTCTCCCAGCCTGTGATACAATTCAGCCTTAGTGGTTCCATCATCTGTCATATCCACTCCCAATTACCTCCTGCTCTCCTTTTCCTGCAGGTCTTTCTCATTCATGTGTACTACACTCACACCGTACAGTCACGTCTTCCTGCTAGACATCATTACTTTTCTTCACATTTACTCTCAACTTTCTTTTTTACACACCTCTCAAACTCTGGATCTCCAGAGTTTGACCCCATTTTCGATCATACCATTAAACACAGTTAATAGAGAAGGTCAGAGAAGGGCATCAAAGATGGTTTCAAAAGTAATAGAAATGAGTTACAGGGAAAAGTTATGCGCTATTGATATTCTTACCATGCAAATAGAGAGAAGTGAGGGATGACCTGATCATAATATTCAAGTTTTTAAATTAGAATTATGATATGGATAGCAAGCAGTTCTTTCTATATATGTAGGAATGGGATATCCAGTGGACAAAACGTGAATCTTAAGCAAGCAACTTGTAAGAAGATAAGTAAAGAAGTACTTTTATAGTATGATAGTGGTGGATGAATGGGATAAACTTAAAGAGGACGTGGTAAAAGTGGACAACATATACATGTTTGAAAGGTTGTACGATAGAAGAAGACGTTCATGAAATGGGGGTCCCACGAGTGGAAAACTTTTTCTTCGGGCAGTACATATAAGTAGTAACACACACACACACACACACACACACACGCACACACACACGCGCGCGCACTCTGTTCAAACAATACCTTAGAGCAAGGGTAACTGTAGAGAAGTGCATGACGCTGTTGTTCATGTATAATCATAAAAAGACTTAACGAACAATCAGTAAACACGATCAGAATGATACGTGACACAGTCACACACGCACTTCTCAGGGATGGTAAAGTGGTAACAATGAGGGACTCCAACTGTAAGGAGAGAGAGAGAGAGAGAGAGAGAGAGAGAGAGAGAGAGAGAGAGAGAGAGAGAGAGAGAGAGAGAGAGAGAGAGAGAGAGAGAGAGACTGGAGGAATTTCGAGTGTCACGGAGACAGAGAGTCATGGAGACTCAAGTTCTGAAGAGTGTATACAGGAGAATCTCTTATACCAACATCTCAACCAACACAGTAGGATGTGAGGAACGGATACCACTATCATCAGTTGATCATATACGATACCTGCATCAATGTCATCGTGTTGTGCATTGTGTTTGTATATGCTGTATATGGGGTCATAAAAAGCGCAGAGGTAAAACCGCCATCAAAGGTAAGACACATTCGTGGAAACGACACAGAACTCCACAATTTCTATGGTTACCCAAGTTGGAAAATGAAGTACAGTAGCCAGGAACCATAGCATTGTTGTGGACCGTTCTGTGAACTTTACAATCTAGTAGTATGAACATAGGTATTTCTTGCCTCAACCACAAAGGGAAGGTTCGAGAAAAAAGACGTGAAAAAGTGAAGGAGCCTCGCAGAGGACAGTGACAAAGATATAGGTGACACTCCAGCCAGCCAACATATATAAGGTATAAGAGCGCAAGAAATGAATATAGCGAGATAAGAATAGAGTAACAGAGAAACTTTGAAAAGTACTTCGTGGAAATGGCGGGGGATAATTCGAAACTTTCCCACAAATTAATCTGGAGGAAATTGTCTATGAAAGAGCTATTAATCAGGCTAGGGTATTCAGCGGCAAAAGTTATTGAGGAGGACATAAGGTTATATGAGGAAATGAATGAGAAGCTCAAAGGCCTCTTCCTCAGTGTGAGACACTATAGCCCTAACACGATGAGATGGAGCAGGGAGGAGGGCTTGGAAGGCATTCAGATACCCAGGAAAGACGTAGCCAGAATATGAACGGGACTTGAACCATATAAGATTCATAGTTCTTATGTAAACTCTCTGTTTATTGTGTACACGGACAGTTGACAGTCGACTTGAAATGATGATCAAGGTGGAACCGGGAAAACAATAAAGTGTAATGGGAGTGGTGGAAGGCAAAGGTCATGTTGAACATAAGAACGATGACCGGGAGGAGGAGCTAAGACACAGGAGGGGTCTCCTTGACTGGTGTGGTCTGTAAAGTGCTGGAAAAGATTATCAGAAGGCAACTAGGCAGTTTCCTGCAGTTGGGAAACTATATAAGTGAGAGACGACACAGTTTCAGGGTAAAAAAGACAATGCATAGCGAACTTACTAGATTTCTACGAGTGAGTGAGCTCAGTTTTGCAAAAATAAAAGTTGGATCCTCTGTATCTGGGCTGGCAGAAAGGAATGATACTGCACCGCACAGGAGATGGTGAAGAAACTGTACAGTAAGGTTCTGTAAAATGCTAACTGCTGGCAATGTAAGCCTGGTGTGACTTGACCGGTGTTGACCCCGTTGCTCATGGATGCAAGACGAAGGGTATTCGATTACTTATAATCGAGTAGTCATCTCCCTATTAGGGGCGATCGTAGCCAAACCGTTATGTTCCCAATACCACGCAAAAGGTCTTGGGTTCGAATTCTGGCTGATGGAGGGTATTGTGTATTCTATGAAAGTACGCATTCAGATGTACTATATATATATATATATATATATATATATATATATATATATATATATATATATATATATATATATATATATATATATATATATATCTTTTTTTTTCTTTTTTTTTGCTTTGTCGCTGTCTCCCGCGTTTGCGAGGTAGCGCAAGGAAACAGACGAAAGAAATGGCCCAACCCACCCCCATACACATGTATATACATACGTCCACACACGCAAATATACATACCTACACAGTTTTCAATGGTTTACCCCAGACGCTTCACATGCCCTGATTCAACGCAAGGGAACAGACGAAAGAAATGGCCCAACCCACCCCCATACACATGTATATACATACGTCCACACACGCAAATATACATACCTACACAGCTTTCAATGGTTTATCCCAGACGCTTCATATGCCCTGATTCAATCCACTGACAGCACGTCAACCCCGGTATACCACATCGATCCAATTCACTCTATTCCTTGCCCTCCTTTCACCCTCCTGCATGTTCAGGCCCCGATCACACAAAATCTTTTTCACTCCATCTTTCCACCTCCAATTTGGTCTCCCACTTCTCCTCGTTCCCTCCACCTCCGACACATATATCCTCTTGGTCAATCTTTCCTCACTCATTCTCTCCATGTGCCCAAACCATTTCAAAACACCCTCTTCTGCTCTCTCAACCACGCTCTTTTTATTTCCACACATCACTCTTACCCTTACGTTACTTACACCACACATTGTCCTCAAACATCTCATTTCCAGCACATCCATCCTCCTGCGCACAACTCTATCCATAGCCCACGCCTCGCAACCATACAACATTGTTGGAACCACTATTCCTTCAAACATGCCCATTTTTGCTTTCCGAGATAATGTTCTCGACTTCCACACATTCTTCAAGGCTCCCAGGATTTTCGCTCCCTCCCCCACCCTATGATCCACTTCCGCTTCCATGGTTCCATCCGCTGCCAGATCCACTCCCAGATATCTAAAACACTTTACTTCCTCCAGTTTTTCTCCATTCAAACTTACCTCCCAATTGACTTGACCCTCAACCCTACTGTACCTAATAACCTTGCTCTTATTCACATTTACTCTTAATTTTCTTCTTTCACACACTTTACCAAACTCAGTCATCAGCTTCTGCAGTTTCTCACATGAATCAGCCACCAGCGCTGTGTCATCAGCGAACAACAACTGACTCACTTCCCAAGCTCTCTCATCCACAACAGACTTCATACTTGCCCCTCTTTCCAAAAGTCTTGCATTCACCTCCCTAACAACCCCATCCATAAACAAATTAAACAACCATGGAGACATCACACACCCCTGCCGCAAACCTACATTCACTGAGAACCAATCACTTTCCTCTCTTCCTACACGTACACACACACATACACACACACACACATTTCTTTTTTTTTTTTTTTTTTTTATACTTTGTCGCTGTCTCCCGCGCTTGCGAGGTAGCGCAAGAAAACAGACGAAAGAAATGGCCCAACCCCCCCAATACACATGTATATACATACGTCCACACACGCAAATATACATACCTACACAGCTTTCCATAGCTTACCCCAGACGCTTCACATGCCTTGATTCAATCCACTGACAGCACGTCAACCCCGGTATACCACATCACTCCAATTCACTCTATTCCTTGCCCTCCTTTCACCCTCCTGCATGTTCAGGCCCCGATCACACAAAATCTTTTTCACTCCATCTTTCCACCTCCAATTTGGTCTCCCTCTTCTCCTTGTTGCCTCCACCTCCGACACATATATCCTCTTGGTCAATCTTTCCTCACTCATCCTCTCCATGTGCCCAAACCACTTCAAAACACCCTCTTCTGCTCTCTCAACCACGCTCTTTTTATTTCCACACATCTCTCTTACCCTTACGTTACTCACTCGATCAAACCACCTCACACCACACATTGTCCTCAAACATCTCATTTCCAGCACATCCATCCTCCTGCGCACAACTCTATCCATAGCCCACGCCTCGCAACCATACAACATTGTTGGAACCACTATTCCTTCAAACATACCCATTTTTGCTTTCCGAGATAATGTTCTCGACTTCCACACATTCTTCAAGGCCCCCAGGATTTTCGCCCCCTCCCCCACCCTATGATCCACTTCCGCTTCCATGGTTCCATCCGCTGCCAGATCCACTCCCAGATATCTAAAACACTTCACTTCCTCCAGTTTTTCTCCATTCAAACTCACCTCCCAATTGACTTGACCCTCAACCCTACTGTACCTAATAACCTTGCTCTTATTCACATTTACTCTTATATATATATATATATATAGATATATATATATATATATATATATATATATATATATATATATATATATATATATATATATATCAGTCGATTCTATATCAAACAACTGAAATGTAAATATCCTTACGCAACACATTTGCATGTAATAACTGACACTAAAAAAACATTTTCCCCCAACCCCAGGCGAGGCAGTGCGTGGATAACGAACGACAATAGTGTTACACAGCTAACAGTAAACACAATGGGCCACTGTAGCACCTTACGTTAAACCGTCTGCGTCTCGCGTGATCCCGTCAGCAATGGTGAAGTCAATGTACATATGGTTTGCAAATGGCCAACGTTTTACCAGGAGATCTATCGTCATCATTTTCTTTGTTGAGCGGGCTACAATATATATATATATATATATATATATATATATATATATATATATATATATATATATATATATATATATATATATATATATATATATATTATCCCTGGGGATAGGGGAGAAAGAATACTTCCCACGTATTCCCTGCGTGTCGTAGAAGGCGACTAAAAGGGGAGGGAGTGGGTGGCTGGAAATCCTCCCCTCTCGTTTTTTTTTAATTTTCCAAAAGAAGGAACAGAGAAGGGGGCCAGGTGAGGATTTTCCCTCTAAGGCCCAGTCCTCTGTTCTTAACGCTACCTCGCAAATGCGGGAAATGGCGAATAGTATGAAAAAAAAAAAAAAAAAAATATATATATATATATATATATATATATATATATATATATATATATATATATATATATATATATATATACCTCTTTGTTCTAGTGTTTTGATCTGGCGGAAAAAAAAAAAAAAGGTCTCTGAAGTAAACATTGCCATTGCTTTTGTGTGGAGCTCTGCGTGGCGTTTTGTGACAATGGAAATCCGCAGATCACCTGAGCTGGTAAGGACTCTTTTCGGAAATGAAATTCGCTTTCTCTCAGCTCATTGGGTCTGCCCTGAGACCAGTGACTGAGGATATACAATATCAAAGTATGGGTTCGACACGAAAAAAAAAAAAAAGAAATGTACTAACGCAGATGCCTTTATTCATGACAATTGAAATTCTTGCATTTAGAAGCATTTCTCTTTCCTTTATAGCTTCCTAAAATGGGGTATACTTTCTGTACTGATAACTCCTCTGTACTCCAGCTAATTGCAATGTACTCTGTTAAGTGTTAAACCATACGTTTTAAAAGCTAACTGTAAATCTTTATGGTCTGGTCATACCTTTGTGTATGTGTAAAGTGAGTCATGTGATGAATTCTTAAAGCGTGAGAAAGACCGTCTCCTGCTGGGCCTGTTGCTGGGGCGTCTGTGACCTTTTGTGTTTCGCTCCACAGAATGGATGTCGTGGGATATGTGAGCAATGCAAGAAATTTGTAACGTGAAGAAAGATGAATTCCACAGATTGTGTTGACATAAGAAAGCCAGCTGATATATATATATATATATATATATATATATATATATATATATATATATATATATATATATATATATATATATATATATATATATATAATGGTATAGTGGGTGGCAGAGAGGTAGAGAATCTTCGATCAATAAGGTATTCGGAAGGTTAACGAGTTGCTTCAGTTACCCAGCATTGCAATGGTTGTTATATTCCCTTCCTTGGTCCAGAATGCTGGATTTCCTTTCTGTTGCACTCTGTACATGTAGGTTGCTGGAACTCAATCCACAAACTCGCACTTGCTTGCTTTATCACACGCACGCAAACACACACACACACACACACACACACACACACACACACACACACACACACACACACACACACACACACACACACACACACACACACACACACACAAATTTTGATAACACGTAACTGACGTGACACTTTGTCGTGAAATGAAAATCTTCATTTTCATTTCACAAAAAAAAAAGTGCCTGAAAACCCAGCCAGACAAATACACCCCCAGCGATGTGTCAGAACGGGGCTACAGGTCGAGGA
Source organism: Panulirus ornatus (assembly GCF_036320965.1). Taxonomy (NCBI): domain Eukaryota; kingdom Metazoa; phylum Arthropoda; class Malacostraca; order Decapoda; family Palinuridae; genus Panulirus; species Panulirus ornatus. The sequence goes on along the minus strand of NC_092288.1, from coordinate 16,977,985 downwards.
GGACTGAATGGTTCCCAGTGTCCTCTTTACCATTATCTAGAGATTGGCATCTGCCACACTTCTAATTAGCTCCAATACCTGGATTTTTTTTCTCTCCATTTTTGCAGGATATTTTTGCTCTCTATCCTTACCAGATCATCTCCTCCTTGACACCTAGCTGTCCAAGGCTGTCTCTCCTGTTCACTGACAAATCTTTTTATAATAAAATCTCTATCAAGCTGTCCATCCTTAAGGGTGGTATTTGTGCTTAATGTTGTATAAAATCACCTTCTTGCTTGCCTCATAGACCTTGAGTCTCCCATCTTTAAAGCTATTTGGGTCAAGTTTTCTTTATCCCTATAACTTTGTTTTTATGTTTCGTATATTCGACACTCTCCTTACATTTTCCTTTCAGACGATATGACAGAGAGTATGAGGGATTTTCGAGAATGCCTTTCATGCCTTGTCTCATACAGGCAGCCCTGCTTTGCTTAGATATATTTCTCACTGTACATAATGTAGAGTACACTATTCTCAAACATTTATGATTCACTTTAATTGTCTTATATTTTGGAAGTAATTACTATGGAGAGCATCAAGAGTAATCATTAAAACCTGTGCCTCGCATTTACCCTTACCAACCCATACTACAAAATAGGGATCGTTTTAAAATCCATGGGACCCAACCGTAGACATAGAGTATTTGTTGGTTATACAAATCCCCTTCGATCTGACGTCCTACTTCGAGGTATTGCTTTCTTTCCATCCACACATTAGAATTCAATGCGCAGGAGACTTCAATACACACCACAAAGACTTGGAGCGGATCGATTTTGGATAGATAACTCCAGCAAAGTCAAACTCCTTCCATTGTTACTTCTCGACGACGATCTGGAACGTCTTATCTTTCATGACCTGATTTTTGGCACTTCAAACTGGGCACATCTGCCTCACCCTCCCGAAACGCCAACTTTAGTGCTTTTGAAGGATTCGATAGTCTTCCTCGCAACGTCTTTTGTACTAACTTTCCATCGGACCAGTACTGCTTTGTGAGCTGAGATAGTGGAAGTCACCATAAACTTGTCTACGTCCCGCCTTCCAACGATTCATTCTTACCTCAGTCATAGTTTGATGGTTTTAGCTCTAGTGCCTGTCGCATCAAAGGTAAGAGCAAATAAGGCCACGAATCTCTTCCCCTCTCCTACATTCTAACTGCTGTCTTTCATAGAGTCAAAGACACTTCACCCACCCCCAAAAAAGCGTACTCTGTTGACCTCTTCTTTAAGTGATAAATCATTACGATCCTTAACCAAATTCCTCTCTGGTAACTCCTACATATCACCATTTTCTCCTCATTGATAACATACTCAGTGTATAGATAATTCTTCAACTGCACAACTCAGCAACTTCTTTTCCTCTAATTTCTCTTCGGATGATTCCATGTATAGTCCTTCCTTTCCTCCCCCGTCCCTCCATCTCATCCAACTGAGTCTATGCCATCTTTAGAAAATTCATCTTGCAAGGCCCTTCAAATACTCCCCCAGCTAAAAGTTTGGATGACATACCCTCCTCGTGTCCTAAAAGTGTGAGCCTCTCAGCTAACACCGACCCTTGCTCGCTTATTTTGTCTGGAGACCCAAAATTTTCCTTCTTCTTGTAAGCATGCCTTGGTGCAGCCCATCCCTGTGGTAGGAGACCGCTCTTATTCTTCTAATCGCCTTCACTTCTATTTTCACAAAAGTATTTTAGTCTTTTCTTAGGTTTCACTTTTATAAAAGACAAAGAAATTCATTCTCTTCCTTCACATGACCTATAAGGCCCTCAACTCTTCGGGAATTTGGCGAATCTCTTGTTGCGGCCCCTCGACATCTCTCCACAGCATTTTACAGGGTGTGACATGTCTTTGCTTTCTGGACTTTCCTTCCTTTGGTGTTTCTCTTCCTGGCACTTCCATCTTGGTAGTCGTTGATGGAACGACTTCTTCCTTCCATCAAACAGCTGTGTCCATGGAGTTCTGTCATATAGCCCAGCCTCTTTCTTCTCTCCATCACTGATGTTTCTTCAACCACAAACTCTATGAACTCTTACGCAGATGCTTCCTTATCGGCTCTTCCTCACACTTCCTGACTCTAACACTCGTGTTTTTTCCCTACACTAAACTCATGATTTCTTTTGATATAGACCTGTGGAGCTCCCTGAATTAAGCAGCAACTTGGTTAAATTCAAAAAGGCTAAAATGCAATTTCTACTTATATGTCTTTCTAGGCCAGACCACCTCGCTTGCGCCTTGGATCTGTGTGGTCCTAGTATCTATGTAACTTTAATTCTCAATTTTTTTTTTTCAAAATACTACGCCTCAACTTTGCAATAACATAAACATGTTGGGCGTAATAACATCCTCGCATCTAACCTGATAACCCCACATGGTAAACATCACCAAATCTGTTTTCCAAAATCTGGGAACGCTGTACTGGTGACGAGATCAGTTTACTTCTGCGCGGTTACTTAACATACCTTCACGGGTTTCATGGCCCCTAGTAATGAATATTAATCATCTTCTCTATTTCTAAGCCAGATCGGAGTCAGAATCCTTCTCCTTTTTCAACTCTCCTACTTTCACTTCACTTCAACCATATATATATATATATATATATATATATATATATATATATATATATATATATATATATATATATATACATGGGGTGTTCAGTGTTGTAAATGGAAATGGTGAAGAGCTTGTAGTGTTGTGCGCTGAAAAAGGACTGGTGATTGGGAATACCTGGTTTAAAAAGCGAGATATACATAAGTATACGCATGTAAGTAGGAGAGATGGCCAGAGAGCGTTATTGGATTACGTGTTAATTGATAGGCGCGCGAAAGAGAGACTTTTGGATGTTAATGTGCTGAGAGTGGCAACTGGAGGGATGTCTGATCATTATCTTGTGGAGGCGAAGGTGAAGATTTGTAGAGATTTTCAGAAAAGAAGAGAGAATGTTGGAGTGAAGAGAGTGGTGAGAGTAAGTGACCTTGGAAAGGAGGCTTGTGTGAGGAAGTACCAGGAGAGACTGAGTATAGAATGGAAAAAGGTGAGAACAATGGAAGTAAGGGGAGTGGGGGAGGAATGGGATGTATTTAGGGAAGCAGTGATGGCTTGCGCAAAAGATTCTTGTGGCATGAGAAGCGTGGGAGGTGGGTTGATTAGAAAGGGTAGTGAGTAGTGGGATGAAAAAGTAAGATTGTTAGCGAAAGAGGAGAGAGAGGCTTTTGGAAGATTTTTGCAGGGAAATAATGCAAATGACTGGGAGATGTTTAAAAGAAAGAGGCAGGAGGTCAAGAGAAAGGTGCAAGAGGTGAAAAAGAGGGCAAATGAGAGTTGGGGTGAGAGAATATCATTAAATTCTAGGGAGAATAAAAAGACGTTTTGGAAGGAGGTAAATAAAGTGTGTAAGACAAGGGAACAAATGGGAACATCAGTGAAGGGGGCTAATGGGGAGGTGATAACAAGTAGTGGTGATGTGAGAAGGAGATGGAGTGAGTATTTCGAAGGTTTGTTGAATGTGTTTGATGATAGAGTGGCAGATATAGGGTGTTTTGGTCGAGGTGGTGTGCAAAGTGAGAGGGTTAGGGAGAATGATTGGGTAAATAGAAAGGAGGTAGTAAAAGCTTTGCAGAAGATGAAAGCCGGCAAGGTAGCGGGTTTGGATGTTATTGCAGTGGAATCTATTAAAAAAGGGGGGTTACTATATTGTTGACTGGATGGTGAGGTTATTTAATGTATGTATGACTCATTGTAAGGTGCCTGAGGATTGGCGGAATGCTTGCATAGTGCCATTGCACAAAGGCAAAAGGGATAAAAGTGAGTGCTCAAATTACAGAGGTATAAGATTGTTGAGTATTCCTGGTTAATTATATAGGAGGATATTGATTGAGAGGGAGAAGGCATGTACAGAGCATCAGATTGGGGAAGAGCAGTGTGGTTTCAGAAGTGGTCAAAGATGTGTGGATCAGGTGTTTGCTTTGAAGGATGTATGCAAGAAATAGAAAAGCAAATGGATTTGTATGTAGCATTTATGAATCTGGAGAAGGCATATGATAGAGTTGATAGAAATGCCCTGTGGAAGGTATTAAGAATATATGGTGTGGGAGGCAAGTTGTTAGAAGCAGTGAAAAGTTTTTATCGAGGACGTAAGGCATGTGTACGTGTAGGAAGCGAGGAAAGTGATTGGTTCTCAGTGAATGTAGGTTTGCGGCAGGGGTCCGTGATGTCTTCATGGTTGTTTAGTTTGTTTATGGATGGGGTTGTTAGGAGGTGAATGCAATAGTTTTGGAGAGAGGGGCAAGTTACAGTCTGTTGTGGATGAGAGAGCTTGTGAAGTGAGTCAGTTGTTGTTCGCTGATGATACAGCGCTGGTGGCTGATTCGGGTGAGAAACTGCAGAAACTGGTGACTGAGTTTGGTAAAGTGTATGAAAGAAGAAAGCTGAGAGTAAATGTGAATAAGAGCAAGATTATTAGGTACAGTAGTGTTGAGAGACAAGTCAATTGGGAGGTAAGTTTGAATGGAGAAAAACTGGAGGAAGTGAAGTGTCTTGGATATCTGGGAGTGGATTTGACAGCGGATGGAACCCCTACATCGCTGACACTGTCCTACACCGCCAGTCCATCAATTGTAACATGTCAAAAAATAATCCTATAGGTTACTCAACGCAGGAAAATATGATAAGGATTCATACATTTATTAAGAGAATGACGTCACTGAATTCATGATACATTTCAGGATTCATGAGTTTAAGGATCATCTCACGGAGGAAAGAAATGAATGAGATAAGATAGGAATGAATAAAAGTGGAATAAAAATTGAGCAAATACAAGGTTATGCTCGGCATGACACTGCGTCTCATTACTGTGCTACCGCTGGCTACTTAAAAGTTGGGCCATTTGATTTCTATTTCTTGCCTTACACAGCTAAACCTTGGAACTTTTTACCTTCTCATATCTTTCCTAACAGCTACGATCTGACTCATTTCAAATGAGATGTTGTATACTAACAGCAAAACTCATGGATTTCTTTCCTCTTCTCTTCACACTGCCCTGTGTCTTTAGCCGGATTCATACATTACTCTCAGATTCATGCCGTCTGAACCTTTGTGTGCCCGCTCCTGTGGACGGTTTCTGCATCCTCCTTCACCACCATCAATCCTTCCTTCTATAGCTACCCTCCATTCCTCATCCCCTCTACTCCTTCCTTCCCTTGCCATAATACCCTGAACGGTGGATTGGCATTCTTCTGTGGTACAACCTACCCGCTGAAAGCAAAATGTTTTCCTTAAAAATTCACTTATTACCTCAGGAGCCAGCAATGTGTATTTGTGAATAGAGGTTAATCTACGTGAGTTTGGCAAGTTCTTGCTCTGGCAACTTGCTTAGCATGTCCTCAGACAGGTAAACAAAAGACAGGACCGCCTTTATGTGGTATTAATATTAGGGTCTGACCTTGATGAGGACATTTGTTCGTAAGCGGAGCCCAGAACATAAAGCAGAAGAAAGAAAATAAAGCTGACTTTGACGGCCATACAATACCTCATTTCTTGAGTGCAAGATTATATTCAGTTTCGAGACAGAGATTTACCCCCAGCGAGGAAAGCCGCCAACGTAAACACACTGTTGATGCAACTACACATCAAGACAGGGCGGGGATCAATGGAGATCAAAAGAGCTTTGTGGTGCTCAGTTTACCGTAAACCAGGCAATCTCTAGAGCTCCTGGGACGAGGGTACCCAAGCTCCTGCCCTGAGAAGGATTCGAGCAAGACTGACATAGTTGTATTACGGTCTCAGATCCGGGTTCCCAGCATGAAGGGATGTGGATGCAAATTACCTTGTAAGAGGCACAATGGAATTCAAGGACCATATGTGCAGAGTATGTACACGTATGTTTATGGTCTTACACTTAATCTTGAACACCTGAAGAAGGTGTTCAAGATTTTCGACAGGTGATTATAACTTGACAATGACGGTCTTAATGATCCCTGGCAGTCGATAAACAAATTAAGAGATGATCTCTCTCCCCATACTGTACAAGTAGGTAATTCCCAGGTTAGAGTAATCCATTAGATAAACTAAGTCTTTGTAATCATTCCTTACACCTGCAAAAAATACATACAGGTGATAAGCCTGATAAAAGTATAATGCTCTAAGACGATGTTCTCTGCTGTAGGGTAGCATAGTAGAGTAGAGGGCTCCTCCCCACCCACCACTATAGATGGAGACAGTGCAGTAAAGCAGATGCCTCCCTCCCACCCCTTACTAAGGATAGAAACAGGATAATAACACAAGAGGCTCCTCCCCATCCACCACTATTGTTAGAGACAGGAGAATAAATCAGAAGGTTCCTCCCCATCCGTCGCTATTGATAGAGACAGGATAATAAAGCAAGTGATTCCTATATATATTATATATATATATATATATATATATATAGTTTCATGGCGAAATGAGCTTCACTAGATAATACTTTTGCCTTAAAAGGCCGTAGGAGAAACTACGACATTGAAGCAAAACCTGGAAATAGACTGAAAGAAATTTTTCGTCAGTAATCTCAGCATTTTCTCTTTTTGTCGAGATGGAAGCATTTTCTGGAAGCGTGAATGACCGACGGTGATTCTCAAGTGATTTTTATAAAGAAATTTTTTTCTTTTCACGTCAGTGCGTAGGAAAGCAAGATGAACGTCATGACGAAGACGAGGGCATCGAAAGATCATGCGAGATGAGCCCGGATGTCCTCCGCATGTTTCGGAAAAGAAAACGAAAAAGTCTTGGCTGCTCATTTGACGAGGAAGGTAGAGGAGGTGTGGAAGACCCGGGTGATGAAAGCCAAGCAGGGGTGGATTAGCCGAGTTCTGCCGTGGGGGGAAGGAGAGGGAGGGGAGGGGGGAGAAATGAAGATGAGAGGGAGTCATATAAAGCGGAGGCTATACTGAAAGGGCAGGTGTACGATCCAACATGCAGGGGCTGCTGAAAGGGCAGGTGTACGGCCCATCATCCGTGAGTAATGAAAGGGCAGGTGTACAGCCCATCATCCGTGAGTAATGAAAGGGCAGGTGTACGGCCCATCATCCGTGAGTACTGAAAGGGCGGGTGTACGGCCCATCATCCTTGACTACTGAGGGCAGGTGTACGGCCCATCATTCGTGAGTACTGAAAGGGCAGGTGTACGGCCCATCATCCTTGACTACTGAGGGCAGGTGTACGGCCCATCATCCGTGAGTAATGAAAGGGCAGGTGTACGGCCCATCACCCGTGAGTAATGAAAGAGCAGGTGTACGGCCCATCATCCAGAGCTCATGAAAGAGCAGATACGTGAAAGGATCATGAGGGCTACTGAACCTCAGGCATGAAGTAGGTTCTGTAGGCAGGGAAAGTGAGGTGAGGTGTTATAAGACGTGTATTGTGAGTCAGTCTGGAGAGAGGATTTGAACTAAGAAGGTTTTAGACGATGGAGACGAAAGGAGAATCCAGTTCGACATGGCACCGGAATAGGAGCGAATACGAAATAAACAGAAAATGTGATATGTCAAAAGATATGAAAATGCAGACACAGTAAGTGAGCGAAAGGGGAATAATGGATAGATGGATAAGAATAAAGGCAACAAGAATATGCATAGGCGGAGACGAAGAAGGACATGAAAAGAGAGAGAGAGAGAGAGAGAGAGAGAGAGAGAGAGAGAGAGAGAGAGAGAGAGAGAGAGAGAGAGAGAGAGAGCGACAGACAGACAGAGACAGAGACAGACAGACAGACAGACAGACAGACAGACAGAGAGAGAGAGAGAGAGAGAGAGAGAGAGAGAGAGAGAGAGACAGACAGACAGAGAGACAGAGAGAGAGAGAGAGAGAGAGAGAGAGAGAGAGAGAGAGAGAGAGAGAGAGAGAGAGAGAGTGTGTGTGTGTGTGTGTGTGTGTGTGTGTGTGTGTGTCCGTGTGTGTTTGTGTGTCGAGGAGCAAGGGTGGTATAGAGGTGCAGCGACGTGTGCTCAGAAAAGTTTGGACGCCAGTGGAAGCCGTGCTGGGAAAAGGCGTCGCTGGTAAAGATAGAATTCAGGACCAAAACTTATAACGCAAGAAGCTGCAAAAGAAAATTTAATCCAGACCCAAACTGATAACGGGAGGGGAGGCATCGTTGATCAAATTCAGACCTTAACTGATAACGATGAACCCAATGATAAAACTGACAATAAATAATGACGTATCACCATGTACGAATTAATTTACTGATCATATTTATCGATTTTCATCCTAGTAAATGAGGACTATTTATGTCGTTTAATTGTGCTCATAAAGATATAGTAATAAAGTGGGTAAGAGCCAATATGTTAACTGGGATAACAGTCTGGTGTTGGTTAACACTGGTGGTGTCTTGTGCTGTGTGACACCGGTGGTGTCTGTTGCTGTGTGACACTGATGGTGTTTGTTGATTTTTGGAGCTGTGTAATAGTAGTGGCGTCTGATATTGTGTGACACCGGTGGTGTCTGATGCTGTGTGACACCGGTGGTGTCTGCTGCTGTATGACACCGGTGGTGTCTGATGCTGTGTGACACCGGTGGTGTCTGTTGCTGTGTGACACCGGTGGTGTCTGTTGCTGTGTGACACCGGTGATGTCTGATGCTGTGTGACACCGGTGGTGTCTGTTGCTGTGTGACACTGATGGTGTTTGTTGATGTTTGGAGCTGTGTAATAGTAGTGGCGTCTGATATTGTGTGACACCGGTGGTGTCTGATTCTGTGTGACACCGGTGGTGTCTGATTCTGTGTGACACCGGTGGTGTCTGATGCTGTGTGACATCGGTGGTGTCTGATGCTGTGTGACACCGGTGGTGTCTGATGCTGTGTGATATCGGTGATGTCTGAAGTTGTGTGACACCGGTGGTGTCTGGGAGCTGCGGTATTTCATCAGATGATGACAGCATCCTCCTACCATCTGCAATCTTCCATTACATCGCCCTCCAGGTGGCGTCACCTCCCATTACCCCCATCCTACCTCACGTGCAGCGTGGTAGAGGCTCACGCATCGCTTTGTCCTCCCTCGACCCTTCCTGTGACCAGGAGCTACGCTTCAGCCTTCCACATCAACTTGGCCAGACTTTCTACAGTTATAGCTGTTGGAGGTTTGTATGTTCTATGAAGGTGCGCGTTCATATGCACTTTGTTTGTGTGTATGTATATATATATATATATATATATATATATATATATATATATATATATATATATATATATATATATATATATATATATATATATTCCAGACAATATTTCTACCTATGTTTATTTCGCTATCAATAACTACGGTGCAGTTAAAGCCATGCAATTGTTCCATGGAGAACACTCCTCTGTATTGAGATATTATGTTACATTTTCATTATAATTTCCTCTTGAATTATAAGATACTTATCGTTCATTATTGTGGCAGAGGCTGCATGCGACGCACCAGATTAAAGCTGAGTGACTTATGTGACTTATGAGGATAATGAAAATAAAATGGTAGAATGTTCATTTATCATTTTGTTACGAAAAAAAAAAAACATCAGGGTAACTGAATCCCTAGTGAATGCTCAGTGCCATAACCGAGGTGCGACTTAGCCTGGTGACCACATGCGCACAACATGCCAGAGGGAAGGACCCACCTCACCTTGGTATAGGACCTTCACTATTCTAGGAGGAACTGGTGACAACAGTTGGCCAGCCAGAGTCCCACTTCCCCTTCTCCCCAGAAATTCACCCTCCAGCTGCCCAGCGAGCCCCAACCCCTCACCAGGCTGACCTAATCACCCGCGTCTCTACTGTATATCAGATGAGGCGACTTGAATTGCAGAGGCATAGGTAGCAAGAGATCCCCCAACCTCTCACCCCCACCTCGCCCCGATCCCAACCCCCCACCCGCACCCCACCAAACGCCCACCCCCACTCCCGCCACCCAACCCAACCCCCACCCCAACCCCACCCTTGAGAAGTACTTCCCAGCCTTCTCTCGTGGTCTCCAGAGGGACTTTCGACCCTTAAGATCAGCAGTTGGAAAAGCACTGTAATCACCCGCCCCCCAGAGGGTGAGGTTATGGTCCCCTTTTATCAGCATGGGTGAAGTGGGAAACGTGTTTATGTAGTCTATACGGGACACTGGCTGCCAATACTTGGTTATGTAGATATGATGATCACACTTGTCCGTGATGGTAGTATGAAATCGCACTTCAGTAGGAGTTCATACAATCTTATTTAACATGTGGGACGACATGTTTCGTGGAGACACCCCACCTCATCAGGTGCCAGTACTTAACAGAGTTATCTAAATCCCAACATCACACTTGATTCCCGCCGTCCAACACCAATCTGTACAGGCGAACCGCTGGTCTCTTAGTCTGGCAGTAACCGTTGTAAGGGAGAGTGATTAGGGAGGGTCATGTGGCGGGGGTTGACCTGGGTAAACAACTTTTTTTTTACGTTTTCGTGTTTTGTCATTTCTCTCATAATGATTTGGTTAATGTTAGGATGGGCTTTAAGATCGCCTAGTTTTGTAAGTAAATATATTACATGAATGGTAGTTTCTTGGCAGCTCTGATAATGCAGTAATTACTCTCTGCTTGATGATGATAATGATCATCATGATGTAATTACTTTACTACCTGATGATGATAACCATTATTGTAATCATATGGTATAGTTATTACGCTCTTCTTAATAATGGTAATGAAAAGTATATTTCATTTATTATTGTAATTACATTGCAACTACTCTCTTTCATAATGATGAGAGGGAACATTATTTCGTAATCATATTGTAATCATATTTCAGTAATCTGACTGATGATGAAGAATATTATATTGTTTTATGAACGGACAGGTTACAAAGCTATTTTTGTGAATACCTCACACGCTATTGAGTATGCATGGGTCATTCGCTGTTATGGGCAATCTCCTATAGCTATAAATGTATTCATGAATGTACTGTTATATTCAACTGGAATCATTCCTTCACTTATAGCTGATGTATGTCTATATAAACACACCAGGAGCCACCACGAGCCCGCCCGGGGTCAGACCCGCATGGGTACGAATCCTGTGTGCGGCAGTCTGCCCACACTCGGCCCAAGTCTTCATCCTTCCCTCGTGGCTGGTCGATAGATGGTTACCTTGCTTAGCCTAGTGTATGTGTGTGTGTGTGTGTCTGTCTGTCTCTCTGTATGTGTATGCACATATGAGTAAAGATACGGCACATATACACAAGGATAAGAGACAGGACAACACCAGTGTTAGACTTTCTCCCAGTAACACAAATAATGACAGTAGCAACAACATCATTGATCACAAGGGTCTGGCTGTTGAATATCAAGGCCTGGCCTATATTTGACCTTTCCTCCTGTCAGATCAAAGCCTTAGACATCATACCCAAGGGCCAGACTGCCGTGTTTTAGACTCGTATCGTGTTACTAAGGCTCACACCACCGCCCTCTAGACTCACACCAACGTCTTCAAGGCTCATATCACAGTCCTTAAGGTTCACACCAACAGTCCTTAAGGCTAAGACCTTCGCCCTCAAGGTTCATACCATCGTCCTCTAAAGTTCATACCACAGTCCTGAAAGCTCATATTACCGTCCTCAAGGATCATATCATCGCCCTCACAGCCCCCACCACCACAGTCCTCAACGCTCCAACCATAGTACGAAAGGCCTCACACTTCCTACCACAGCCCTCAAGGCTCATACCACAGCCCTCAAGGCTCATACCACAGCCCTCAAGGCTCATACCACAGCCCTCAAGGCTCATACCCTTACACTTCCTACCTCTGTCCTCAAGGCTCGAGCCTTCGTCCTCAAGGAGGAACACACATGCACGTCAACCTCAGCAACTTACGCTATGGCCTCGATCATATCCAGACCCATCTCCACGCAGCAGTGGGCATGGTCCGGCCTGGGCTCCGGCAGGCCACTGACGCAGTAGTAACAGTCTCCTAGCAGCTTGATCCTCAGACAATGGTGCTCTGCCGCGAGACGATCGAACCTGCCGGAGACACAGGACAACATGATCTGTAATAATGATAATACTGATAACAATAATAATAATAATAATAATAATAATAACAATAACAACAACGATAATGATGATAATGATGATAATGATAATAATGATATTGATAATAATAATAATAATAATAATAATAATAATAATAATAATGATAATGATGATAATGATGATAATGATAATAATGATATTGATAATAATAATAATAATAATAATAATAATAATAATAATGATAATAATTATGATAATAATAATAATAATAATGATAATAATAATAATAGTAGTAGTAATAATAAATATCCCTGGGGATAAGGGATTAAGAATACTTCCCACGTATTCCCTGCGTGTCGTAGAAGGCGACTAAAAGGGGAGGGAGCGGGGGGCTGGAAATCCTCCCCTCTCGTTTTTTTTTTTAAATTTTCCAAAAGAAGGAACAGAGGGGGGCCAGGTGAGGATATTCCAAAAAAGGCCCAGTCCTCTGTTCTTAACGCTACCTCGCTAACGCGGGAAATGGCGAATAGTTTAAAAAAAAAAAAAAAAAGTAGTAATAATAATAATAATAATGATAATGATAATAATTATGATAATAATAATGACAATGATAATGATAATAGTAATAACTTATAGTTCATTGAACTGACTGTAGGAAAATGCAAAAAAGTATATAGAGAAAACACGCAAAATATTGACAGTGAGGCTACAAATTCAGTGGACGTGGGGAAGGGGAAGGGAGAAGGTTAACACACCTCCCTCCCACTCCTCTGTTTACACCCCACACTGCAGTTGGCAGTCTACTGATTATTGACGATGTTCACAACGGCTAGACCTGGGCTCCTCTTGTGGTTGGAGTGGGTTGGATGCAAAGTTGTGGTGCCAAACTGTTTCGTAAGACGAGGACGAAACGTGGTGACGTGGGCGAAGTTCAGGGCTATAACACACACCCCAACACAGCTATGTTAACACGGTCTATCATCTATTTGTTCTCGTAACAACAGCGCCGTGGAAATTGGCATATTATTTGCTGTAACAACAAGGTAAATGGTTTTTTTTTACTATACTCCAGCATCGTCTGCTGTTTACTCAAACGCAAGTAAATGCGGTCTATTGTTTGTTGCAACGCAAGGTAAAGCAGTCTATTGTTTACTATAGTACTACTTACTACACAGAGGCACGGGGCCAAAAGCGGGCTATTATTTTTTTTGGACGTAACCGCAAGAGCTCAGAGAACCTCGAGAAATTATTTAGTTAACTCGACATTAAAAAAAAAAATAAATGGCTCTGAGCATTTTAGCTGTTTCATTTTTTTTTTTTTTCATTGAAATTCTACAGTAGCATGAGAGAAAATGGAATGTTCGTTCACCTGTGATGGAACACTTACTGGAGAGAATGGGAGACCTTTGGTCGATTGTAAGAGTACGATCATAGAGCAGGACGGACGACCATTGGTCGACTGGACTTGTATAACCACAGGGCAGGACGGACGACCATTGTTCGAAATATAAACTATTAAACGAGCGACACAATACCTAGCCAGCCAGACCACATCCAGAGTACACTGTACAAGGGTTCCGGTCACCACACTTTACAAAAGACAAACTAAAACAACTACAGAGAAGAGCAACAAGGCTAAGTTCTTCACTCAGATATAAACCTTATAAGACTCAAAAAACCTAAAATCATTTTGTCTTACGAATATAAAAACTATAAGATTACGAGAAGTGGTCAAAATATTTGATCATTTCTCATGATAATTGTTCAACGTGAAATAGAGATATGATGGCAAAAAATCATCATGAAGTTAAATGGAAAGATACGCATTACATATGGAGACAGAAGTTGTCTCAGCAGTAGATATGGACCACTGGAATGAACTAGCAACTGGAAAACCTCGTGGCGAACACTATCACTATACTGAAAACGCATATAAACACTGACATTAATGATGGTATACCTCAGCCAATAAGCCTGTTCCACAATGACATCATGACAAAGATATTTCAATTTCTTGTACTTTTGCAGATAGGCGGATGAAGAAAAAATTGTCATTCTCAGAGTACCCAGTGGATGAATTCAGATCAAAGATATACTGTATAGGCCATTCATTCTTTCCTATGAACTTCCCACGTCAGTGTACTCTCACCATACTATATGACGTACGTCTATGGTTTTTATCTTGCCGGCTGACATGCCAGGGAGAATGGTGGGTGGGGAGAAGGCATCCGATTCACTATCCTCACTCCATCTCATTCCAACACTTAACACAATGAAGATAATTAGTACCATCATAAAATCTGAACCGTCTTGGATACCTCACTCAGATAGCTAGGTCTGGCTCAAAAGAAAATGAGAGTTTTGTTCTGTTGAAGAAAATTCTTCTCATCTGAACAGTGACTCATTACACAAATGACTGATGTCTCAACCTCTACACACATACATGAGAGACTTTTGTCCAGTGAGATGCAACTTATTAGATATCCCAATCTGTCCTAAACATCTGAGCCACTTATCTGACGGCTTAGTGTTGATTCTCTTTCCTTCTTTCATAATTCTCATTTTGGTCTCTACTTCCGACAACTGGCTGCTTGTATGCCACCACTTTTTACCTTGAACACGTTATGCTCTGCTAAACCTGTATCTTCACATGGTTACTGTAGGGACGTTGACAACTCAAGATTGGTCCCTTCAGATTTTTGTTTCTTTCCTTACATCGCTAAATATTGGAACTCTCTTCCTTCTCATGTCTTTCCTAACAGTTACAACCTGGGACTTTTTTAAAAGGCAGGGTTTTCACTTACTCTAACATTCTTTGAATATTTTTTCCTCCTCTCTCTTTCCTCCTTCATCAAGTTCGATTTGTTTATACCTCAGTGATGAACCTTCCTCATGGAGGACCTTTGTCGTAACTGGGACCTACGACGTAGAATGAAAGGAAAATACAATACAGGTTAGGAATTTATGTTTCTGTGACTCCTCAGTAGACAATGTCTTCACACACAACAGGTCTTCTTGTTATCTGTCTCTCCCCTGTACTATCATGGCTGTACCTACCTGTACCTCCATAGGGCAGGACCGCTGGTCAACTGTACCTGTGCGACCACGACGGGGCAGGACAGACGACCACTGGTCAACTGTACCTTTACGATCACAGTACAGGACGAAGCACCAGAGGCCGACTGACAGAAACGCCAGACTTAGAAATAATATAAGACACAGTGTGTATACTGACGGCTGTCTTAACTCTGCTACTGGGAGAACTGGAAGTGCTGCCATCTAGACCCAGCTTAATGGTAATAGAGTTGAGAAGAGTTCTGCAATAAGCAGTCGATCATATACCCTATAAACTGATCTGTTCGCGCACCACTTGCTGAAACCACAACCCAAGACAGTGTAACTATCTCGGATTCTTTTTCCTCACGACTTGCCCTACATATCCTGAGATCGGAATGTAATATACTTGTTTCTAAAGCCAGAGACAGACATGCGAGTATTACTGACGAGGGGAGCATGATAAACTTGGTGCTTTTTTAGGCCACGACATATCTTAAAACCATAACTAAGGAAGAACCCAAAAAGATTCATTTCAGTAGACCGGTTCGAATAGGCATATCAAAACACTACGTCTTATCATGTCTAAACTATGAAGACTTTTTAAGGACAGACTAAACAAACCTTGCAAGACAAGGCAAAACTTCTCAGTTAGTAATAAGACGACGGAAATTCTGAGATATAACTACTTTTTAGAAACTAGCAGACGAACTCACTATATGAAAGACCGAAAGTTTATGTAATGAGGCAACTTTGTACCAGTGGCATAATGAGAAAAAAAATTTTTGCCTCGTGTAGGATTCGAACCCTGGGTAGGGGGCGTCGTGCCACCTCGACCCCAAGGAGGTTAAAAGGCACAGACTCTCTCTCCCAACAGTGTAAGGTAATCATGCTGGTGATCGCGGCAGAAATGGAATGAAAATGAAAAAAAAAAGAATGGGTTGACCATACCTACCATGAACACATGAGGACACCCCACTAACGACCAGTGTCAGGAAGGCCTCCATTGGTAATGAGCAATTGGAATTAGCATAGTTTCCTCGTTCACGGGGCGACTCCGCCAACTCTCACAGTAGTACCCAGTCTAGCTGTGTGTTCTCAGCTCAACCAACTTTCTCTCAGTGGTAACCTTGTCTAGCTTTCTTTTCAGCTCAATGAACCTTCTCTGCTCTACCCTGTCTAGTTTTGTTCTCATCTGACTCAGCACACTCTCTTTCTCTCAGTAGTATCCTACCTCGCTTTGTTCTCAGCTTAACTCTCTCTCTCTCTCTCTCTCTCTCTCTCTCTCTCTCTCTCTCTCTCTCTCTCTCTCTCTCTCTCTCTCTCAGTAGTAACTTACCTCCCTTTGTTCTCAGCTCAGCTAACTCTTTCTCAGCAGTACCCTGTCTCGCTTTAATCCCAACCCAACTAATTCTCTCGGCAGTATCCTACCTCGCTTTGTTGCCAGCTCAACCACCTCTCTCTCTCTCTCTCTCTCTCTCTCTCTCTCTCTCTCTCTCTCTCTCTCTCTCTCTCTCTCTCTCTCTCTCAGCACTGCCGTGCCCAATTTTGATGTCAGCTCAAGCAAGCAGCTCCCTCTGTTGTACCATGTCACACAGCTGCTGGTCCTCAGCGACCATACGCTGCGAACTTAAATCTACTAAACAGTATGACTTACAGCTGGTTAAAAAAAAAAAAAAAAGAAGACCTTTTCCAATGTGAGCTACAATGATCTATCTACCATACTTAGAATCCGTATAGTTGAAAACTAGGAAAGAAACGAGAAGGTGCAGAGTACCAGAGATCAGCAGTGGAAGGAAAGAAACAAACATCACAACGGCCCATACATTGATACAAGTTCTTGTAGGTAAAGTGCAAGGCATCGCCAGAGATGAGCATCACACACACACACACACACACACACACACACACACACACACACACACACACACGCACACACACAAACACACGTTAGTCCATAAATCTCCAACATGGAAGACCAAAGGAAGACGAACTTTGGCCATTCTATCCAAGAACTTGAGTGATCTTCATCTTTCCAGCACCTCTGTCAGCTCTAACATCGTCACGACCTGTGAGTATACGTAAGGTGATCACAGAGTCAGGTTCTCAACTCATGGTTCTTTCATTCCTTCATTTCCTCTGGTCTATAGGCGAGAATGCAGACGTACCTCACAAGGACATTATCAAGGATAAGGAACCTATGAAACACCCTGAGAAACTGAGAGAACTCGACCTTTACGACTTTGAGATATAAAGAGCAAGACGCTTGATGATCTACACAAGACAACATGGTGAGGAGATGAATGGCTGCAGTGTGACTACTGTTCATGAACCTTACCATAGGAGAGAGCAGCAGCAGCAGCTGCACGACCCCAGCCCCATGGGAAATCAACGCCATCCCATCACTGTTTCCCCCAACCCTTTCCCCTAAAGCCTCTTCTCAGATCACAGTCCCAGTTGACGATGTGAGTCAGTAGTAATGATGCCCGTTATGATACTGTCAGCATGACCAGTGAACATGATCTTTCACAACTTATATATACGACAGACAGGCTCCTGCAACAAAAGCACTGGTGCTTCAGATAGCACTGTTGTTATAACACGTACCGATGGCTTTCATGCAGTGTAGGGGAGTCAAGGTCAATAACTGAGCATCACCACCACACCAAAACTGAAAATGTCTGTCATCTTTACAGTCCTAAAACTTGTCGATGTTTCCATGAAAGTCTGATTATAAATGACTTTCTTCCCCTCATCAAACTCCCTTCAGTGTGACAGTAATTTGTGTGGGTCTAAGCAGGACGCAGGCGTAACTAAATAACCCAAGATGGAGCTGGGGTACACTTCCTCTGGATTCCTTCACACACACTAGGGTCAGAATGCCTGATAGGGGCTAGTAAATTAGCAAATGCTTATACCTCGAAGGATGGAAGTAATCACAACATATTTAGGTCTACCAACGTACAATTATAACAATGTTTCAGAAAGAATAAAAATCTTTTGGACTCACGGCAACATGAAATTAACACAAGCAGATCCATCCATCATCATGACAGTCATAGGACCAGTAAACACCTCGATGCTGTTTGTGCCCACTCGTCTTAAACTGGTCAAGAGATACTCGTGGGAGTCTGCCTCTCCTAGTCACTCCACAGACCAAATGTAAACTTTTTTCAGCAAAATTATTCCTCGTACCCTGCAACGTTGCGTGCTTGGCTGTTGTCAAATAAGTGAATTTAGAGATGACTCCTAGCAGGAACTGTGTACAAGATATGTGTGAGCATTTCATCCAAAACAATGTTCCACCTTAGGGACATGGAAAGTATCCTAACTTTGGTGTTGCCCAGTCCAATCACTGTGGCTCAGCATTTGTATGCAGTACACTTTACTATGTAAATTGCTACATAATTCATACGAGGCTGCCCACACCTTGTTAACGTTTTTTTCTCAGTACGTAACTCGTAATTAAATCACTGAGGCCCAGTCCCTGGAGTTTTTGTGCACTTTGCGTCCTCTTTTTCCCATTTGGCCACTGTCCACAGGATGGGTAGAAGTGTGCTTGACGCTCTAGCGGCAAGAAGAAAAACAAAACATGAAGGACAATGCCATGAACTTAAAAGCCTCTTCGCAAGGAAGAAGCAGAGTTATCAAGTCTGCAAGACTGTTTGCGGTTTCCAATTACCAAGAGATGAGGAACAGCCATTTGTTGCCGTGTGTGTGTGTGTGTGTGTGTGTGTGTGTGTGTGTGTGGAAGACGCGTGTGTAAAGCTCGAGAACCATCCTTCATTACACTCACGGTACACAATGAGCTCGCAACTACCTGCTTGCGACGGT
The DNA here is from genome assembly GCF_036320965.1 of Panulirus ornatus. NCBI lineage: Eukaryota > Metazoa > Arthropoda > Malacostraca > Decapoda > Palinuridae > Panulirus > Panulirus ornatus. The sequence goes on along the minus strand of NC_092288.1, from coordinate 16,959,056 downwards.
GTTGCTGTCTGGATACAGGAGGGAATGTGTAGTACACTCATGCATAAACACACGTCTCTCTCTCTCTCTCTCTCTCTCTCTCTCTCTCTCTCTCTCTCTCTCTCTCTCTCTCTCTCTCTCTCTCCCTCCTGGCAGTAGAGTTACCACTCCAAGTGTACTCTCCCAAGAGTAGAGTTAGCACTGCAAACTCACCTTCCCAGAGTAGAGTTATCCCTCCAAACTTACTCTCCGAACACCAGAATTACCACTCCAAACTTCCCTCAGGATCTGTATGAACGGGTTGTCACCATTACGGACGGGGAAAAGTTATGCAGATCCGTTGGTTTCCCTGTCTCACCCAAGTTTCATAACACTTCGCCTCCCCATTCTCTCTCATTTGTCTCGGCCACTATATCACAGACTCGGCCTTTACGTTTGTGGATGCTGAGAACACACCGTTGTCTTTGGCTGTTTCTTCCCTCACCCTAGTGGGTAATCTTGGAAGCCCTCCTCAGGGAATGCAATCATTCATCACAATCGTTAGCGATAAGGAATTGGTCCATTTGTTGGGTTGGTTAGGTGTGGTTATCCAGGCTTTAAGCTCATCAGCTGCTAGGGTCATTAAGACGGTCAGATTCAAGTTTATAACCACCAGTCGAACAATGTTGATCATCCTCCTCAAGGTGTTCAAAATGATTCTGATCCCATAAAGGCTCTTGCTATGCTCTTGATATGTCACTGGCTGGGTTAACATCACCTCCAGTACCTCGACAGACAGCTTGAAATGCAGGACAGTCGACTCGACCGTCTCTCGTGACATCCTGTCAATAGCCTCTGCTGCTCTATTGGACAACGAGAACGCCATCAGTCCTTTTGATTTAAAAAGTTGACTCTGAGACTTTGAATAGATCGTACTCTAAGATTAGGAAAATAAACTATATTCATAAAGAGAACTTTTGAGCAACTTTACCCTAATCTATACAAATTAGACTAACTCACGCAAGAACATGCAAAACATAGAGAGAATTAAGGTGAGAAAGGATTGATAATAGGGATAATGCCTCTGAATATTAATGAGAAAGGTGTTCATCACTGAAAAATGAAAAGTCTGTTAAAGTTGGTAATCAAGCTCACTTGTGAGAATAATTTGTATTATCTACGCTGCAAAGACAATGTCTGTCAAGACACTGCAATTTTTCCTTGTCTCATGGTGAGGTGCCTGAGGATTGGCGGAATGCGTGCATAGTGCCATTGTACTAAGGCAAAGGGGATAAGAGTGAGTGCTCAAATTACAGAGGTATAAGTTTGTTGAGTATTCCTGGTAAATTATATGGGAGGGTATTGATTGAGAGGGTGAAGGCATGTACAGAGTATCAGGTTGGGGAAGAGCAGTGTGGTTTCAGAAGTGGTAGAGGATGTGTGGATCAGGTGTTTGCTTTGAAGAATGTATGTGAGAAATACTTAGAAAAGCAAATGGATTTGTATGTAGCATTTATGGATCTGGAGAAGGCATATGATAGAGCTGATAGAGATGCTCTGTGGAAGGTATTAAGAATATATGGTGTGGGAGGAAAGTTGTTAGAAGCAGTGAAAAGTTTTTATCGAGGATGTAAGGCATGTGTACGTGTAGGAAGAGAGGAAAGTGATTGGTTCTCAGTGAATGTAGGTTTGCGGCAGGGGTGTGTGATGTCTCCATGGTTGTTTAATTTGTTTATGGATGGGGTTGTTAGGGAGGTAAATGCAAGAGTTTTGGAAAGAGGGGCAAGTATGAAGTCTGTTGGGGATGAGAGAGCTTGGGAAGGGAGTCAGTTGTTGTTCGCTGATGATACAGCGCTGGTGGCTGATTCATGTGAGAAACTGCAGAAGCTGGTGACTGAGTTTGGTAAAGTGTGTGAAAGAAGAAAGTTAAGAGTAAATGTGAATAAGAGCAAGGTTATTAGGTACAGTAGGGTTGAGGGTCAAGTCAATTGGGAGGTGAGTTTGAATGGAGAAAAACTGGAGGAAGTGAAGTGTTTTAGATATCTGGGAGTGGATCTGGCAGCGGATGGAACCATGGAAGCGGAAGTGGATCATAGGGTGGGGGAGGGGGCGAAAATTCTGGGAGCCTTGAAGAATGTGTGGAAGTCGAGAACATTATCTCGGAAAGCAAAAATGGGTATGTTTGAAGGAATAGTGGTTCCAACAATGTTGTATGGTTGCGAGGCGTGGGCTATGGATAGAGTTGTGCGCAGGAGGATGGATGTGCTGGAAATGAGATGTTTGAGGACAATGTGTGGTGTGAGGTGGTTTGATCGAGTGAGTAACGTAAGGGTAAGAGAGATGTGTGGAAATAAAAAAAGCGTGGTTGAGAGAGCAGAAGAGGGTGTTTTGAAGTGGTTTGGGCACATGGAGAGAATGAGTGAGGAAAGATTGACCAAGAGGATATATGTGTCGGAGGTGGAGGGAACGAGGAGAAGAGGGAGACCAAATTGGAGGTGGAAAGATGGAGTGAAAAAGATTTTGTGTGATCGGGGCCTGAACATGCAGGAGGGTGAAAGGAGGGCAAGGAATAGAGTGAATTGGAGCGATGTGGTATACCGGGGTTGACGTGCTGTCAGTGGATTGAATCAAGGCATGTGAAGCGTCTGGGGTAAACCATGGAAAGCTGTGTAGGTATGTATATTTGCGTGTGTGGACGTATGTATATACATGTGTATGGGGGGGGGTTGGGCCATTTCTTTCGTCTGTTTCCTTGCGCTACCTCGCAAACGCGGGAGACAGCGACAAAGTATAATAAATATAAAAATAAATATATATATATATATATATATATATATATATATATATATATATATATATATATATATATATATATATATATATATGTGTATATGTGTGTGTGTGAGTGTGTGTGTGTGTGTGTGTGTGTGTGTGTGTGTGTGTGTTTACAGACTTTGTCTGCACTGGGCTACACCGTGAGTGAAAAGTCACCTTTGGGAAGGCTGTGTCATTGGCAGCACTTCTCGCTTTCAAGGAGTCCCCATCATTTCCTTTCCTCTGGATGTAGCGCAGCCATCGAACTACAGGAACTCCCAGAAAGAGTTCGTGGGTAACACCAGAACTCTATCTCTGAGTGGCAGGTCGCTGGGTAATCAGCAATATGCACGTCTAAGGGAGGTTTACATAATCACGTCCAACGTTTCAACCAAGATTATTATTCATACAATGAGAGTACCGCTCCTTACCATGTGAGGCTGTAACATAATGTATATTGTTACGTAAGGAAGTTACTTGTACATTACATTAGCTAATCAGGTTGAGTAAATATCATTTAACCTTTCGTATAGCATACCTTACCTTATATATACCTTACGTATACCTTATACCTTACATATACCTTATATGATTCTTAAGGTATAAGCGTACACAGGCTATCCGGACGTCAACACGCGCCCTTGCTAATCCACACATGTTGAGGAGGAGGAAATCCAATCGAACCTTCATCATCCTTCATCTATTTATGGCAGGGCAAACGACAGCCCGCACCGCACGCACCTCCCACCCCACCTGGCGCTCTCCAACCTGGGTCTTACACTCTACAAGTCCTCTTCTTCCCATCGACAAACGTCTGCCAGACGTCTTCCTCTCGTCCAGGTGCTCTCGCACCTCCTTCTCTTTACCTATATTTAGTCCACTAATCCCCCGGCAGCAAGCATGCCCTCCCTCGCTCTGTAAGTGGCTCACTCGTCCTTCTTCCCCTCTCAGCCAGACAGGGTATAATTTACCCTCCGGCAGCCTCCGGAGGAGTCTTTCCTGCGTCGTATTTTTTTTGTTTTCCTCCTCGACCTCCTGAAGCATCTGGCTTGTTGATCCTCCGCTCACCTGGCCTTCATCTGTTGTTGTCTCGACCACCCTGTTGTTCTGCGGCCGCTCCCGAGTCTCTTGAGTCCTTCTCCTCCTCCTCTTTCTACCCCTTTTGTGATCCTCCTTCGTCTCCTTCACTAATCCTCCTGTTCTTCCTGTTCCTTTCTGGTCCTCCTCCTCCTCCTCCTCGTCCTTCTTCTCTTCGCTACCTGTTCCTCTACATCCTTTATATCATTTTGATGTTATGTCTTCATTTCCCTCAATCATATCCTCATTTCTTCCCCACTTACTCCTTCCATCTTTGACTTTCATGATAATCACCTTTTTTTATCCTAATATTTTTCTTTCTCGCTTCATTCCTTCGTCACAGAAATCATCCGTTCTCTCATATTTCTTATACTATTCATTTTCCTTTACTCGTACTGCCATAATTAGTCATAATTTCTCTCCGTTTGAGAGTTTTCCCTATATCATCGATGAAGGACTTGGTGTTTCTTCCCTTCATCCGTTCACAGATAATTTCCTTCGTGTCATTTCGCAAGATTGGCCTCTCCCGTGGCTCCCGTGTCCGGCCGCGCCTACCACATCTGTAGCTCCGCCTGATTACTGTGGTTGTTGAATATTCCATCCACGCCCCCCCCCCCCCCCCCCCCCCCCCCCCCCCCCGGCCCCGCTTGGCTGCCTCGCCATTTCCCACCACAACAATCACAGAGACACCTCGTCACCACCACCGCCGCTACCACCATATCCCTTTTTTTCTTTATTCACCATCACACTTACTCATCATCGTAATCGTCACCATCATCCTTCATCACTCCATGTGTTCACCATCGTGATGTATACTCATCATCACCATTACACTTGATCGTCACTATTTCCACCACCGACGCACCACAGGTATTCACCATCGCCACAATGACAGGTATTCATCATGAATATCACATATCTTCACCATTACGTACACTCATTACCTGCGCCAGCTTACTCATCACAACCACTTGCCCTCCTCATCATCACCAAATTTACTACGAGCAGCCTTACTCATCCATCCGCTCATCACTACCACACTCACTCATCATCACCACCAGCAACCCTACTCATCACCACCACCGCCAACACTACTCATCACCACCAGACTTACTGTCCACCATCATCATCCTCACCACAATCTTCACTCAGTCACCACCAACATCCGCTCATCCCCACCACCAACACTCATCACCACCATCACCACTTATCATCACCACCACTCATCCCCACCACCAACACTCATCACCACCACCGCCGCTCATCATCACCACCACCACTCATCACCACCACCACTCATCCCCAGCACCACCAACACTCATCACCACCACTACCACTATCTCCACCACCACTCATCCCCACCACCGCCACTCATCCCCACCACCGCCACTCATCACCACAACTACCACTATCTCCACCACCACCACTCATCCCCATCACCACCACTCATCACCACCACCGCCGCTCATCATCACCACCACCACTCATCACCACCACCACTCATCCCCAGCACCACCAACACTCATCACCACCACTACCACTATCTCCACCACCACTCATCCCCACCACCGCCACTCATCCCCACCACCGCCACTCATCACCACAACTACCACTATCTCCACCACCACTCATCCCCACCACCATCACTCATCCCTATCACCACCACTCATCACCATCACAACCACTCATCCCCACCACTACTACTATCCCCATCACCACTCATCCCCACCACCATCAACACTCATCATCACCACTACCACTATGCTCACCACCACTCATCCCCATCACCACCACTCATCCCCACCATTACCACTATCCTCAGCATCGCTCATCCCCACCACCACCACTCATCATCACCACCACTCATCCCCACCACTACCACTATCCTCACCACCGCTCATCCCCACCACCACCACTATGCTCACCACCACTCATCCCCAGCATCACCACCACTCATCACCACCACCATTCATCACCACCACTAGCAAGGACCACTACTACCCCACACCTCATCCAATCATTCATCCCACACACTCCCACAATAACAATCACACGAGAGGCCTACCTTCTTGGCAAGGCTGTACCTACACCATAACATATGAAGCTCCAGCAGGAGAAACTCGTCCATCTACCCCATTTAACGTAGAAGAGTCACATTAACCCACCACTTCCCTCTCGACTCGTAACCTCACCACGGCGACATGTTAATTACAAAAAAAAAAAAAGAGGAATTCATTCGCCAGAGTAATTAAATGTACCAGCCCGGACGGCCCCTCCCATCTTTTAAGAGGATTTAATCTTGGTGCACACACAGACAGAGGTGACAATAGCACCAGATATGGGGGCATGTGTGTGTGTGTGTGTGTGTGTGTGTGTGTCCCGAGGTGTGCTGAGCTTTTGTCATTAGAAAGATTCACTGTTTTTTTTTGTTTTTTTCATCAGACGCATTCTGTGGCTGGCAGCACATTAAAAGAACACGACGAAGCCAGACGAAAAGCACCACATGGACATTGAGGTGTGGGTGTGTGGGTGGGTATATACAGTTGTCTCCCTCAATATGTGGGATGTTTTGTCCCACTTGACTACGCTGGTCCTTGATGGATCCCGATGACTTCAGCGAGAAGATAAACCCACCCATCCGCCTCCCCTCTTTCGCTGGAGAGCGAGGGAAGCGGGGTGACGGAAGTGGGAGAGTGAAGCGGGAACTGGAATGACGATCAAAAGTGCCTTTGGAGGTCTAAGGAGCCATCACCACAGGTCCTGTTCGACAACAGGTGGTATGGGTAAGCCACTGGGCCAGGCTGGTCCACCTGGGCGCACCAGACACAAGGGGGGAGAGGTGTCATCAACCAACCGCTGAAGCGCTGGTTGATCAACGATATATAACGTAGCTGGTGGAGAGCTGGTTGATCAGTGGTGCATGACTCGCTTGTCAAAAGTTGGTTGATCAGTGCTTCATTTGCTTGTGTAGCTGGTTGATCAGCGGTGTGATGGCTGGGCAGCTGAAAGCTGGTTGATCAGCGGTGTGATGTCTGAGCAGCTGGAAGCTGGTTGATCAGCGGTGTGATGGCTGAGCTGCTGGAAGCTGGTTGATCAGCGGTGTGATGGCTGAGCTGCTGGAAGCTGGTTGATCAGCGGTGTGATGGCTGAGCAGCTGAAAGCTGGTTAATCAGCGGTGTGATGGCTGAGCTGCTGGAAGCTGGTTGATCAGCGGTGTGATGTCTGAGCAGCTGGAAGCTGGTTGATCAGCGGTGTGATGGCTGAGCAGCTGGAAGCTGGTTGATCAGCGGTGTGATGGCTGAGCAGCTGGAAGCTGGTTGATTAACTATACATACTTGATCGCCAAAAAACATATTCGCCTTCTTATCTATCACGTACCGCGCATTCTTACGGACATTTTTATATGTGGCTGAGAAAAGATGATCGACATAGTGATATTTAGCTCACTTTACGTAATCTCACGATTAATCATAGTCATTTTAGGTGACAAGAGAGTAATTAGAAAGACCAATTTGAACGGATGCAATATATCTCCTCTGTGCCACAGGACACCATCATGTTCACAAAGGAGGGAGACAACACGACAAAACACCTACACCACGCCCTTGATGAACCTAGATCTACCTCACCCTCGACAAACGCATCTTCAGTACACCTTCATCTTCATCATACCCTCGAAATCAATCGCCTTTGATCTGGACTTTTTACGAGTAGGTCCAAAGCCCGTATTCACATTACCCTCATCTGATACTCTCGTCTTCGCTACACGCACCGGCACCTGATCCTCATGAGCCAGTTCAAAGGCCATCTTTTACCACAGCCCTCACCACCACTACACCCTCAACATTACCGATCTTTGACCTGACCCTTAGGGGTTTGGTTAGGTCAAACGCATCTTCTCTACGCCCTGGTCCTGTACTCTAGAGGACCGTGGAGGGAAGTAGAATCTCGCAAACTGAGTTAGATAAACTTTAGGATGAGCGAAGATTGAACCGAGGCGGGTGGAAAAGACCTCAGTGTTGTAGCTGTTATTTCACTGTGAACTCCTTGGGAGGAGGTGGGGTTGTGTCGAGTATAACTGGGTTGAAGGGTATACCGAGGGTCTAAAGTGTACTGGGGTGTAGAGTATACCTGGGGGGGGTAGTGTATTCCGGTGATTTGTATTACACTGAGAGTAAAGAGTATACCGGCGGTGTAGACCATACTTAGGGTGTAAACTGTACAACTGAGACGAAGGATATACCAGGGATGTACGGTGTACCGAGGGTGTAGATATACATGGGGGTAGCATACTGGGGTACAGGGAAAGGGCTGCGTAGAGTATAGCGGGGTGTAGAGTATACCTAGGACATAGCGTACACTGGAGATGTAAAGCGTACCATGGGTATAGAGTTCATCGGAGGTGTAGAGTTTACTGGGAGTGTAGAGTAAACCGTGGGTGTAGAGTATACCGAGGACGAAGGGTATACGAGGATGAAGGATATAGTAGCTAACCCGGCCCTCAACCTCGCTAAACCTAATAACCTTACTAAAAGAATTTATTTTCAATCTACTACTTTCAGAAACCATCACAAACTCAGATCCCATCTTCTGTAGTTTCTCGCTCAACTCCGCCACCAGAGCTGTGTCATCAGGAAATTACAGTTGAACTCACTTCCCAGGTCCCCTTCACCCCCTACAGACTGCATAATCGCCCCTTCACTCCAAAGCCCTTTCATTTATCTCCCTCACTACCCCATCCATAAACAAATTAATCTGCCATGGTGACATCACACACCCCCTACTGCAGACTAACTTTCACCTAGAACCACTCACTCTCCTCCTCACTTTCCTCCTCACTCATATTGCTTCCAGTAGCTTTCCTCCCACCTTCCACAAGGCATCTCTATCAAGCTTAATCTTATGCTTTCTCCAAATCCATAAATGCAGCATAGAAATCCTTCTGTTTCTCTTAGCGTTTCTCACACACGCTCTTTAAAGCAGACACCTGCCTGATCCATGCATCCTCTACCAGACCTTGGAACTACATTGTTTCTCCATACTCTGACGTTCTGTACATATATCTGTGATCTGGACATGCATCTATAGTAATTCTAACACTTACCTTTATCCCCCTTGTCTTTATGAAGTGGCAGTATACATGCATTCCGCCAATACTCAGGCACCTCATCCTGATCCTTAGATACATTGAAAATCCTAACTAACCAATCGAAAACACAATCACCCCTTTTTTTTTTCAGAAGTTCAACTGCAGTACCATCTACTCCTGCCGCCTTGCTACAATTCGTCTTACACAGGGCTTTCACCACTTCTCCCTTTAACTTCGTACACCTACCAAACCCAGACACCCTACATCTGCTATCCTGTCATCAAAAACATTCAACAGTTCTTCAAATACTCACTCCGTCTCCTCATCACCTCTTCACTGCCTATCATCTTCCCATTTGTCCCTTTCGCTGATGTTCCTCACTGGTCTCTTATTTTCATCACACTGTTAACCTCCTTCCAAAATATCTTATTCTCCCTCAACTTTGGTAACACTCGCACACCCTAACTCTCATTTGCCTATCCTTTTCTTGTCCATCTTTCAAAAATCATCCTTCCTTCCCTGTAAGTACCGCCTATATACCTCTCTCAATCTCTTTCACAAGCAAATATATCATAACATTACTACCTTTTCTCACCTGCCTACTTCCCACCTTCCGCATGCCGCTCCTTTCTCTCGCACGTGCCTGCACTCTTTCCCTGAACACCTACCACTCTTCACTCACTTTTCTAGCTTCAATTTGCTCTCCTCAGATTGCCATTTTATGCTATCCTTTCTGGTATTTCTACAGACATGATTCTTTTCAAAGTCCACATATGTAGGCAGTATTCTCTCTCCTCTATCCCTAGGGGTAGATTATATATATATATATATATATATATATATATATATATATATATATATATATATATATATATATATATATATATATATATATGTATATATATATATATATATATATATATATATATATATATATATATACATATATATATATATATATATATATATATATATATATATATATATATATATATATATATATATATATACATATATATATATATATATATATATATATATATATATATATATATATATATATATATATATATATATAAGAGAGAGAGAGAGAGAGAGAGAGAGAGAGAGAGAGAGAGAGAGAGAGAGAGTCAGGGAATTATGAGAGTGAGAGAATCACTATTACTGATGATAAACGAATACACCAAACAATTTCTGTTGTGTGTACATAACCGCAAAACGCTGACATTTGGCTCATATTGTTGAACTCAACAGCTGTTGTTTCCTGTTATGTTATTTACGTGCACTACATACCACACCCATCAAAATAACATCATGAAAATATCGAAATAACTGAGGGTAACTGGTGGGTGATATCGTTATCAAAATTTCTCGACTTCCAGGTGTCGTTAAGGCTGCCAATGTCAAGTTATAACCAAACGAAAAATCTTGAACGCCTTCTTCGAAGACTATGAACGCTCTCAATGCATATATATATATATATATATATATATATATATATATATATATATATATATATATATATATATATATATATATATATTTATATATATATATATATATATATATATATATATATATATATATATATATATATATATATATATATATATATACGTATAAAACCCCTCTAGAACTGAGGTTTTAACATCACTGAAATTATCCTACGTTAACCAACAACTACATAAGAATATGTAGCAAACAAATGCAAGCAGCTACGAAAATAGTACTTGGACCTATGAGGAAGAAAACCTTACCACTGAAACTGAAAATTCAGATCATATAAATTATATAAATATCGCTGCATATCTTTTTGTTTTTATTGAGATGTGCAACAATCTGGGGTGAAGGTGAAAATGCAAGTGCTACTTCATATATAAATGCAGTTATTAGCTTGAAACAGCCTGATTGATCAGATTATCAGTCATGTAGATGGGTCCCTGACCAATATTGTGGAGGTAAGGATGAGCCTCCATGATCATCATGAAGTACCGTCGATGACTGGAGGAGGTAACACCACCGTCAGGAGCAAGTCGCCCCACTATCATGTGTAGGTCCTGCGTCGTCAGGGGGAGGGACCTCTGTATTCAAGGGGGTGAGGTGCTTTTGCCATCAGGAGGGACTGTCTCCACTGACAGTGGGAGGTACATACCTCTGCTCATGTCAGGAGTGGAACTCTACTATTAGGGAGGAGTAGCCCCACTGTCAGGGAAGGTGAGGTACCTCCGCTATCCAGGGAATAACCTCTTAGGGGAGGTTCCTTGGTATCAGAGGAGTTACCTACAAAGTCAGGAGGAGGAGGTGGCGTATCATACCTTTACAGTAACTTACGATACGATGATATCAAAGTTCTGAGAATGTGTTGGAAAGGAAATGCTGTGGACAATATGTGGTATAAGAGAGTTGATCGAGTAAGCAATGATAAGGTGACGAAGAGGTGTGGTGAATAAGCTATGGTTGAGAGAACTGAAGAGGATGCTCTGAAATGGTTCGGATAGTTGGAAAGAATGAGTGAGGAGAGGTTGTCAAAGAGGACATATGTTATCAGAAGTGGAAGGGACAAGGAGAGAGGGGAGACCAAATTGGAAATAGGAGGATAGAGTGAAAAAGATTTCGAGTGTTCGGAGCCCGAATATGCAGGAGGGTGGAAGGGGTGCGTGGGATGAAGTGAACTGGAGCGATGTGGTATAAGGGATGTGATGTGCCGTTTATGGACTGAAACAGGGCATATGAAGCAGACAGAAGGAACAATCAAAAGGTGTGTGGGGCCTGGTTGTCGATAGGGGGCTGTAGCTGTAGTGGATGTGAATGAATGAACCCATTTCTTCCTCATTTCTAGGCGCTACTTCACAAACCCAGGAATAGGCTAACATATATATATATATATATATATATATATATATATATATATATATATATATATATATATATATATATATATACATATATATATATATATATATATATATATATATATATATATATATATATATATATATATATATATACATATATATATATATATATATATATATATATATATATATATATATATATATATATATATATATATATATATATATATACCTTCTCTTGTGAGATAACAAAAGAACAAATGGTAAACCAGTTAAAGGGGTAAATGGGAAGAGGTAACAGGTAGTGATGAGGTGGAAATGTAGTGATTATTTTGAACGATTACTGAATGTGTCTGATGACAGGGTGGTGGATGTAGGGTGTTCGGGTCGAGTCGGTATACGAAGTGAACATCATAGAGAATGGTCTGGTGAAGAGAGAAGAGGTTCTGAAAGCCATTCATAAGGAGGAATGTGGAAAGGCATTGGATCGGATGATATTGCAGTTGAATTTCTCAAGAAGGGAGGTGACTGTGTTGCTAATAGGTTGCATAGGATCTTCAGTGTATGTGTGAATCATGGTGAAGTGCCTGAGGATTAGCGGAATGCATGTAATAGTGCCGTTGCATAAAAGCAAGGATGACAAATGAGTTCTTCAGATTGTTGATTGTAGCTGGTGAGCTGTATGGCAGAGTAGTGATGAGGGTAGTGACTGAGGAGACGAAGGCATGTACAGAGCAACAGACTGAGGAAGAGCAGTGTGGTTTCAGAAGTGGTAGAGGATGTGTGGATCAGGTGTTCACTTAAAAGATGTGTATGAGAAATGATTAGGGGAAACAGAGGGATTTGTAAGTGGCACTTATGGATCTGGAGAAAGCATATGATAGGGTTGATAGAGATGCCTTGTGGAAAGTCTTAAGAATATATAGTGCGGGAGGTAAGCTGCTAGAAGCAGTAAGAAGTTTTTGTCAAGAGTGTAGAGCATAAGTGCGAGTAAGGAGAGAGGAGGAGAGCGAGTTGTTCCAGGTGAAGGTTGGTTTTGTGTAATGCATGTTTGATTGCGGATGGGGTGGTGGTGAGGGAGGTAAATGCAAGGGTCTTGGAGAGAAGGGCGAATATTCGGTCTGTAAAGGGGGAAGGAGCCTGGGAAGTGAGTCAGTTGTTGTTTGTTGATGATACAGTACTGGTGGCTGATTCGAGTAAGAAACTGTAGAAGTTGGTGACTGAGTTCGGGTTAGCGTGTTTAAAGAGGAAGTTGAGAGTAGATATGAATAAAACCAAAGTTTTTAGGTTTAACTAGACAGAGGGACAGGTCAGCTAGAGTATGAGTCTGAATGGAAAAACTCTGGAGGAACTGAAGTGTTTTAGAACCTGAAAATGGTCAAGGTAGCGAATGGAACTATGGAAGCGAAAGTGAGGCATAGGGTAGGTGAGGGGGCGAGGGGTTTGGAAGCATCGAGGATTATGTGGAAGGAGAGCTCGTTACCTGGTGGGCGAGGATGTGTATGTTTGAAGATATAGTAGCCTCAGCGATGCTGTATGGATGCGTGGCATAGCCTGTAAATGTGAATGTGCGGAGGAGGGTTGAAGTGTTGGAAATGAGACGTTTGAGGACGATATGTGGTGTGAGGTGGTCTGATCGAGTGAGTGATATAAGGGTAAGAGAGATGTGTGGTAATAAGTAGAGTGTGGTTGAGAGAGATGTAGAGGGTATGTTGAAAAGGTTTGTACATATGGAGAGAGGGAGTAAGGAAAGATTAACTAAGAGGATATATGTTTCAGAAGTGAAGGTAGAAAGAAGGGAAACCAAACTAGAGATGGAAGACGGACTGGTAAAGATTTTAAGTAGTCGTGGCCTGAATAAGCAGGAGGGTACAAAAGCGTGCACGGGATAGAATGAACTGGAACGAGTTGGTATATAGGGGTCGAAGTTCTGTTAATGAACGGAACCTGGGTGTCTGAAGCAGACAGTGAAAACCATGGAAAGGTCTGTGTGACTGGCTTTTTGAAAAGGACTGTGGTTTCTGTGTATTGCAGCATATGCACATGACGGTTACAGCGATATGAGCGAATGCGGCCTTCCTTCGTCTGTTTCTGGAGCTACCTCGCAAACGGTATATGGTGGAGATGTATGTGAAAAAAGATCGATATATATATATTAGTCACTTGTAACATATTCAAGACTTTAACACAAACAAAGGACCTGGCCTTAACCCTTACACCAGCCCGTATCTCAGCGTCATCAAAAGGAAGGTAAAGTTTAGCCCACAGACAATCGCAGCCCAGTATTCCACACGATAACCAGTGCCTCCGTTGTGGCACCGAAAGATTCTTAAAAGAGTCTTTATACTCGCTGACTTTATCATCATCATCATCATCTCTTCAGTTCTGATTCCATTTTTAGATATCATTTCGGCCTACTCTTCTAATTTACAAATCTGGATAAAGATAGTAGACCATTCTGATATGTCATGTGACCAGGTGTGACATATATATATATATATATATATATATATCATACAAAGCTCCATCAGCCAGGATCGAACCTGGGACCCCTTGTGCAAGAGGCAGGCATGCTAACCGCTAGGCTAAGGGACTGTATAATAGGAAACAGCTATTCGAAATACTTAGTACTCGAATACCCTTCGTCTCACTATGGTGAGCAACGGGGTCTATCGGTTGTTTCCGAATAGAACACATAGCCAGCTGAGAGCGTTTTACCGAACCTGACTGTACAACGCGGAGTTATATGAATACGAATAAAGTGTATATGAACGCGCACCTTCATAGAACATACAAAGCTCCATCAGCCAGGATCGAACCTGGGACCCCTTGTGCAAGAGGCAGGCATGCTAACCGCTAGGCTAAGGGACTGTATAATAGGAAACAACTATTCGAGATACTTAGTACTCGAATACAAAGCTGATGGAGCTTTGTATGTTCTATGAAGGTGCGCGTCATATACACTTTATTCGTATATATATATATATATATATATATATATATATATATATATATATATATATATATATATGTATATATAAATATCATTTGTCCTGGGTTTAGTTTCTAAAAATTCTACACCATACAGTGTCTTAGGCAAGACCCTGTCTGTCTGTCTGTCTGTCATTCAGGTCACATTATAACCCTGGGATGGATGGGGTCAGCAACCACAAGGTGAATATGGGACCAACGTCGACACACTTGACCATGAAGTATTAAGATGCCATACACATTATACCCGACCTCTTCAAAAATGCAAGATCTTAGCGTTTTCTAAAAGACGTAAGTTTTCCTTCTTCTTCTTCTTCTTCCTCTTCTTCTTCTTCTTTTTCTTCTTCTTCGTCTCTTTTTTCTTTTTCCTACTCTTCTTCTTTCTTCTTCTTTTTCTACTCTTTTTCTTCTACTCACTTCTTCTTTCTTCCTTTTCTTCTTTCGACATTTTTTTTCTTCTTCTTTTACATAGCATCATCATTATCATTATATTCATTATAAATCATTAACATTATCATTACTATAATCATTATTATTTTGTTATTAGTATCGTCGTCTTTATCATTATTATTATCATCATTATTTCACTTTATCATTGTTACCATTATCAGTATTATCATTTTATTATTACCATTATCAATATCATTATCTTTACTACTATTTTGTCCACTTCTTTCTTCTTTTCCTCCTTTCTTCCTTCGCCATCTCCTCCCTAAGCTCTCTGTGTATTTAGTCCCCTTCTTTCATGTTCCACTGGAGGTCTGGCTTCACTAAGGCCTTTTATCCGTGATTGAAACCATCGAGATAATTAGAAAAGTAATCGGATGTATCAGTTGACTGGAGCCTCCGAAGATCGAGTGAAAATAGTGTTGAAATGTCAGTGACGTTACGTAACATACATCATACTTATGACGTCTTCTTATCTCCAACACATCTCAACACACAGTGTTCTGATTCTCAACACATCTCAACACACACGTCTTCTGATCCTCAACACATCTCACACACGCATCTGATCCTCAACACATCTCAACACACACGTCTTCTGATCCTCAACACATCTCACACACGCATCTGATCCTCAATACATCTCAACACACACGTCTTCTGATCCTCAACACATCTCACACACGCATCTGATCCTCAACACATCTCAACACACACGTCTTCTGATCCTCAACACATCTCACACACACGTCTTCTGATCTCAACACATCTCAACACACACGGCTTCTGATTCTCAACACATCTCAACACACACGTCTTCTGATCCTCAACACATCTCACACACGCATCTGATCCTCAATACATCTCAACACACACGTCTTCTGATCCGCAAGACATCTCACACACACGTCTTCTGATTCTCACACGTCCAACACACACGTCTCATCTCAACACACTCAACACACGTCTTCTGATCCTCAACACATCTCACACACACGTCTTCTGATCCTCAACACATCTCACACCACGTCTCTGATCTCACACCTCAACACAACGTCTCTATCCAACACTCTCAACAGTCTTCTGATCCTCAACAACAATCTCACAACACACACGTCTTCTGATCCTCAACACATCTCACACACACGTCTTCTGATCCTCAACACATCTCACACACACGTCTTCTGATCCTCAACACCACCACAGTCTTCTGATCCTAAACACATCCACACACAGTCTTCTGATCTCAACCTCTCAACACAACTCTTCTGATCCTCAACACATCTCACCACACGTCTTCTGATTCTCAACACATCTCAACACACACGTCTTCTGATCCTCAACACATCTCACACACACGTCTTCTGATTCTCAACACATCTCACACACACGTCTTCTGATCCTCAACACATCTCAACACACACGTCTTCTGATTCTCAACACATCTCGCACACACGTCTTCTGATCCTCAGACAGAAAATAAAAAAAAGAGGAAGAAATATTGCAAGAATTCAGGATTTCCCAAATTTTTATCAATATTCCTTCAAAGTTTATGGTCGAAGGCACCTCGGTGGTGTTGTGGTTGGCGTAACTGAACGCTAACTATTCCCGAGTTCGATCCCTGGAGCGCTGGTGACGCACAGTTCACTCAGCTGTTCATCCTTCTTCTAGTTCTGTAGATAAATGAGTACCAACCTGGGCTGGGATAAAGGACCACAGCTGTGACAGGCCAAGCCAGACGACACCTCGTAACTCGGCACGAGATGACCCACAGTTGCGTACAGGGCCAAGGGATTGGCCCTAACTGGCAGGCAGATGAACCAGCCAAGGGTTGGTTTTCTTTTAGTCTCCTTCTATGCATCTTGAACACTGTTCACGCTGTCCTTCATCCTATTCAATACTACCCCAGCAGTCCTCCAGAACACTCAGTCATCTTCCAGCAGTCCTCCAGCACACCCAACCATCCTCCAGGAATCCTTCAGCACACCCAGTCATCTTCCAGCTGTCTTCCAGAACACTCATCCATCTTCCAGCAGTCCTCTAGAACACTCACCCATCTTCCAGCAGTCCTCCAGCACACGCAACCACCTTCCAGGAGTCCTTCAGCACACCCAACCATCTTCCAAAAGTCCTCCAACACATACCCAAGACTACCTTTGCATTTTTACACCACACGCCCAAGGCTGCTTAAGGAGACCTCCAACAGCTATTCAACCAGTCCTCCAGCACACACCCAACACCCCACCCCATCACTGCACCTCTTCAGAGGCACTGTACCACAGCACCAACTCTCCTCTGGCTCGCCATAGACACTACATCAACAGTCCATCAACTAGCACATGTCCAATTCTTTTACGCACCAGTGCTTCAGTAACCGAGAACGTGTCTATAGTCTTAGTACATGCGTCACCAGCATTCCTTATGAGTCAAAAGGTTACAGATCGAGTTCAAAAAGTCAGCTGGTACCGAGGCTCGGGTTAAGCACTTCGAGCGAGTGCTTCGTTCAGTCCAACATTATCCTCACATCTGAACTTTCGTCATTGATAAACGTTTGACGTCTGGTTTATGGTACTGTTCTCCTTCAAGAGTGATGGAAGAAAGTCTTCTATCTTTCGTTCTACATCAAAGTAACAAGTGTCGGTCATAACTCCCTTTCAAGGCAGTACTACCCTCTTGATTTAGGAGTGTTGAAGTGATAGCCGGAACCATCTTACACCTTCCGTGTCTGCAGGTTATAAAAAGCAGCCGCCCAGGGAAGTACTAACCTCTTGAGTTTAAGGAGTGTTGAGGCGATGCCTGGAACCATTTCACACACCTCGTGTCTGCAGGGTGTCGACAGCAGCCGCCCAGGGAAGTGCTATGCTCCTGAATTAGGGGTGTTGAGGGGATGCCTGGAACCGTCTTCCACCCTCCGTAGCAGGAGTACTTGTCTAAGTTTCTGTCCAGCAAAAAACTATGATCCCAGGTTTGACTTAATGTGCGATGTTTACTCCATGCATTTGCACTTCACGTGTTATCTCTTATCTTTACAGACTTTCTCGTTCTCTTTTCCCGTTGGCCTTTTTTTCATTCAAGGTCTGGCTTCAATAAGGATTTACGTAGGTAACTGAAGCCTTTTTTTTTCAAAGAAATTAAAAAGCTGGGGAAACGTAAAAAGTGGATGTTGCACAGAAATCAATTGTGATGAAAGGAAAATACTTCGTTTGGCTCGTAGCCTTTTACTGTGTAGTGAACTAACAATTTTGAGTATGACTCTTTGTGGTAAAACGTATGGCCTTTTCTTTGTTTTATTTGTACGAACCCGCCGGTCTCTTGGTCATGAATGTGACACAATCTTACTAGTGACTTGAGGCGCCATGAGGTAAAACAGATAATCTTCAGGATAATGCCATCAGCAATGGAGTGAATCTGGGCAGCTTGGAGAGAGCCTGGCAGTTTTGGAAGCCGGTTTGGTGTTTATTAAATGCAATCTAGATATCTTATCAATCTGAAGTAAATCTGTTTGTTTCGAAAGCCAGTTTGATGGTGTTCTAAAGTGCTTTAGGGATTCTGGAGCGAGTCATGACGATCACGAAGCGTCTGATGGCTTTCCCTAACGCCTCACATGATCTTGTGATGACATAAGGAGTTTTGAGACAGATTTCATTGATCATGGAAGCAAATACACAGCTGATATGGGCGGGTGGTATATGGCTTCTAGAGAGACCTTAAATAACCAATATTGCGGCGGAGGTTATTGGATATCTTGGAGAGAATATAGGTCCTATGGAACACCGGGGCCGTTGAAGTCAACTTCCACGATCATCTTAGTAGACATCACGAGTAAAATCGTAGACAGATTGCTCCGGTAGGAGGAAAGAGAGAGAGGAATTTCTTATGAAGGTTATCTACAGAGGACCTTAATTTCTCCAAGGAGATCAAAAATCTCTGATGGAGTTTGTGGAGGTGAGCGCAAAGATCACCGACATCAATAAAAACCCTCGTTGTCTGGGAGACGAGTTGGACATCTGTGCTTTTGCGACCCATCTTATGGAGGCAGATTCACTGGTCCTTTTACCTCTACTTGTAGCACTCGATTCCCTCGTCAGATCCCCTTTTAGAAGAATCGCTTCTATTGGAACCTTTCAGCAGCATCTATGTGAGATTTCCTCTGTCGGATCTTACCGTTAACACTTCTCTAGGCGGAACGTCCCGGCAACAGGAACCCTGTGGCAGAAACTCCTTGGAAAGAACTCGACTGAAGCCTCACGACAAAATTCCACTGGTGTGGTCCATCTTAGAGCTCTAAGGTCCTAGTGGCAGGGTTTACAAGGGTCGACCTGGAAGCGACTCCTCGACCTCCTGAAGGATATCTTTTGGCAGGACGTCTTTGGCAAAGTTCCCATAGCAGGGATCCTCGGGCAGACGCTCCTTCTGGAACTCATAAAGCAAGGCTCTTTCACCTGGACCCTCTCCGTATGAACGTATTGCTGGCATCAAACAACTCCTAAAAACTCTGTAAGGTCATCATTATCTTTCTTCTTCATCTTCTTCCTTCTCTTCTTCTTCTTCTTCCTCCGCTTATCCCCCCAGGCGATGAATCTTTTGCAAAAAAAAAAAAAAGAATCTACTTCTCAGAACACTTATCCTTACAAAAGATTCATCCGCGAATGATAGAGGTCAAAGAATGTAGTCATCCTATATTTCTAAAATACTTTAGCGGGTGTTTTGGTTGGGATGCTGGAGTACTGTAACGGAGAGAGCACAAAACCACGCTTTCAACAACAACAACAACAACAACAACAACAGTACCTTATTGGATAGCATGTGTGAGGTGAGGTAACAGAGGTCGATGAGCTGCTGGAGGTGTAAGTTTATGGTGCAAAGGTGAAGGGTCAGGACGACAAGGTGGACGGCTACCACAACGACGATAACACCACAGTTGGCCTCTCTGAAAACACCTTCCTGATAGAAGACGTCACAGTGGTTGGTAGAGTGAGCTTGTAATGTCTACTGACCAGGTAGAGCCTGACGGCCTTCCATCTGTATTGCCCAGGTTTTATATATAAGAGGCGGCGAGGTCAGGTCTGGCAGGGGTAGCTATACCCAAAGGGAATTAGGGACGTCGAAGCCGAATGTCACTATCTCTGAACTATCTCCGTGCTGTTGGACTGAGGTTGAGTGCGTTAGGATCAGCGCCTCTCATGGAAATGGTCGGGGTCCATCTATTTAACAGAATGATTACAGCGGCAGCTTTGGACCTGTCTGCGGCGAGCATCGAGTCATGGTGTTAGGGATTAATACTGCAGGTGCAGCCGTAGGTTTGGCCACCGAAGACATATTTCCGAGGATTGTTAGGTCAGGTGACTTCGCGCTGTCACATGCCACCCAGTCAAAGCGTCGTCAGTAAGGTGGGTCGCTACGACGCAAAAGCAACACCTTCTTCAGGAAGCCACCGAGGTCCTCTTCCACAGCAAGTCAAGTAGCAAAGATTGAGGAGGTATAATTACGATAAAAAAGGAATCAGAAATGTCCTCGATAATTGAAAAAATAACGGAGTGGGAGGGAATTTAATTCTTCAATCAAAACCTGACACGCCCTTTACCCTCTTCACAGTAAGAGCTGATGGGAGGCGTCCCGACCAGTCTCGGATAAAAGATTTTGCAATGGTGGGAGGAAGAGGAGGAAATATTATTTGATGCACTGCGAGAGGATGAAAATACGAGGACCATGTCCGTGATGTCGGCTGAATAGGGAGACGAACAGGAAAAAAAAGATTCAATAATGGAATGCGTTCCTGGAGTAGGGATGAGGACATGACAGTGGAGTGGGAGATTCGCATTGACCATTTTGATTAAGAGGATTCACTTATGATATTAGCAACACGCAAATGGACTTTTTGTCGTCATCATAAATAATTCATTAGTAGGGAAGCCCATTTATGTGTATGGCGTCCTAGCTACGTCTCTTCCTTCTATATAAAGTGAATGTTATAATTCTTTCTTGTATCTTCCCTAATGATGTAAGAAGATAAGAAGTGAGGACACCGCAAGAGGCCTATTGGCTTATGCTAAGAAGGTCCTGAGTCTGTCCACTATACAACCAACCGTCTGAACCCATAAACACCTCATCCAACCCTCGTACTTGGCAGCTTCTTCCATAGATCTACTATCCAATTCCAGAACTAATGTTTACCCACATCCGACTTGAATCTATTAATTACCAATTTAAATCCATTACTTCTTGTCCTATCCGGTGGTACTATTCTAAGAAGTTTATTTATGTTACCTTTATTAACGTCCTTCACCTATTTAAGAACTTCAGTCATATCCCCTCTAGCCCTCCTCCTCTTAAGTGTAAATTCAATATTCTTAACCTTTCTTCACAAGTGAGGTTTCTAATTCCAGGGATCATTTGTGTCATTCGCCTTTGTACTCTCTCTAAACAATCTATATCAACTGTATAGTATGGAGCCCAAAACTGTACGGCATAATCCAAATGTGGTCTCACCAACACAAGATAAAGTTGTAATGATACTCTAGGTTTTATTGCTGACAGTCCTATTAATGAACCTAACATTCTATTAGCTTGATTACACACTTTGATACATTGTTGACGCGGCTTAAGATCCTTGCTCACCAGTACCCATGAATCGCTTTCGCATTCTGTTTTACCAATAATAATATTGTCCAGTCTGTAATCAGTGTTCCTGTCTTATCCACACTAGGTTTTGTGCATTTATCTAGAATTCCAATTTCCATGTACCCAGCCATTCTGATAATCTATTTAAGTCCCTCATTATACGAAAGTGCACTTGGGAAATATCGTGTTTCGTTTCCCTGTGGATCAGGAGTTTATTATATATATATATATATATATTCATTTTGCTTTGTCGCTGTCTTCCGCATTAGCGAGGTAGCGCAAGGAGACAGACGAAAGAATGGCCCAACCCACCCACATACACATGTATATACATACACGTCCACACACGCAAATATACATACCTATACTTCTCAATGCACGCATATGTATACATACACAGACATACACATATATACTCATGTACATAATTCAAGCTGTCTGCCTTTTTTTATTCCCATCGCCACCTCGCCACACGTGGAATAACAACTCCCTCCCCCCTCATGTGTGCGAGGTAGCGCTAGGAAAAGACAACAAAGGCCCCATTCGTTCACACTCAGTCTCTAGCTGTCATGTAATAATGCACCGAAACCACAGCTCCCTTTCCACATCCAGGCCCCACACAACTTTCCATGGTTTACCCCAGACGCTTCACATGCCCTGGTTCAATCCATTGACAGCACGTCGACCCCGGTATACCACGTCGATCCAATTCACTCTGTTCCTTGCACGCGTTTCACCCTCCTGCATGTTCAAGCCCCGATCACTCAAAATCTTCTTCACTCCATCTTTCCACCTCCAATTTGGTCTCCCACTTCTCGTTCTCTCCACCTCAGACACATATATCCTCTTGGTCATCTTTCCTCACTCATTCTCTCCATGTGACCAAACCATTTCAAAACACCCTCTTTTGCTCTCTCAACCACACTCATTTTTTTCACACATCTCTCTTACCCTTACATTACTTACTCGATCAAACCACCTCACACCACATATTGTCCTCAAACATCTCATTTCCAGCACATTCACCCTCCTGCGCACAATTCTATCCATAGCCCACCCCTCGCAACCATACAACATTGTTGGAACCACTATTCCTTCAAACATACCCATTTTTGCTTTCCGAGACAATGTTCTCGACTTCCAAACATTCTTCAAAGCTCCCAGAATTTTCGCCCCCTCCCCTTACCTATGATTCACTTCCGCTTCCATGGTTCCATCCGCTGCCAGATCCACTCCCAGATATCTAAAACACTTTACTTCCTCCAGTTTTTCTCCATTCAAACTTACCTCCCAATTGACTTGACCCTCAACCCTACTGTACCTAATAACCTTGCTCTTATTCACATTTACTCTTAACTTTCTTCTTTCACACACTTTACCAAACTCAGTCACCAGCTTCTGCAGTTTCTCACATGAATCAGCCACCAGCGCTGTATCATCAGCGAACAACAACTGACTCACTTCCCAAGCTCTCTCATCTACAACAGACTGCATACTTGCCCCTCTTTCTAAAACTCTTGCATTCACCTCCCTAACAACCCCATCCATAAACAAATTAAACAACCATGGAGACATAACACACCCCTGCCGCAAACCTACATTCACTGAGAACCAATCAATCACTTTCCTCTCTTCCTACACGTACACATGCCTTACATCCTCGATAAAAACTTTTCACTGCTTCTAACAACTTGCCTCCCACACCATATATTCTTAGTACCTTCCACAGAGCATCTCTATCAACTCTATCATATGCCTTCTCCAGATCCATAAATGCTACATACAAATCCATTTGCTTTTCTAAGTATTTCTCACATACATTCTTCAAAGCAAACACCTGATCCACACATCCTCTACCACTTCTGAAACCACACTGCTCTTCCCCTATCTGATGATCTGTACATGCCCTCACCCTCTCAATCAATACCCTCCCATAAAATTTACCAGGAATACTCAACAAACTTATACCTCTGTAATTTGAATACTCATTCTTGTCCCCTTTGCCTTTGTACAATGGCACTATGCAAGCATTCCGCCAATCCTCAGGCACCTCACCATGAATCATACATACATTGAATATCCTTACCAACCAGTCACAATACAGTCACCCCCTTTTTTAATAAATTCCACTGCAATACCATCCAAACCTGCTGCCTTGCCGGCTTTCACCTTCCGTAAAGCTTTTACTACCTCTTCTCTGTTTACCAAATTATTTTCCCCAACCCTCTCACTTTGCACACCAACTCGACCAAAACACCCATATCTGCCACTCTATCATCAAACACATTCAACAAACCTTCAAAATACTCACTCCATCTCCTTCTCACATTACCACTACTTGTTATCACCTCCCCATTAGCCCCCTTCACTGAGGTTCCCATTTGCTCCCTTGTCTCACGCACTTTATTTACCTCCTTCCAAAACATCTTTTTATTCTCCCTAAAATTTAATGATACTCTCTCACCCCAACTCTCATTTGCCCTCTTTTTCACCTCTTGCACCTTTCTCTTGACCTCCTGCCTCTTTCTTCCATACATCTCCCACTCATTTGCATTCTTTCCCTGCAAAAATCGTCCAAATGCCTCTCCCTTCTCTTTCACTAATAAACTTACTTCTTCATCCCACCACTCACTACCCTTTCTAATCAACCCACCTCCCACGCTTCTCATGCCACAAGCATCTTTTGCGCAAGCCATCACTGATTCCCTAAATACATCCCATTCCTCCCACACTCCCCTTACCTCCTCTGTTCTCACCTTTTTCCATTCTGTACTCAGTCTCTCCTGGTACTTCCTCACACAAGTCTCCTTCCCAAGCTCACTTACTCTCACCACTCTCTTCACCCCAACATTCGCTCTTCTTTTCTGAAAACCCCTACAAATCTTCACCTTCGCCTCCACAAGATAATGATCAGACATGCCTCAAGTTGCACCTCTCAGTACAGTAACATCCAAAAGTCTCTCTTTCGCGCGCCTGTCAATTAACACGTAATCCAATAACGCTCTCTGGCCATCTCTCCTACTTACATACGTATACTTATGTATATCTCGCTTTTTAAACCAGGTATTCCCAATCACCAGTCCTTTTTCAGCACATAAGTCTACAAGCTCTTCACCATTTCCATTTACAACACTGAACACCCCATGTATACCAATTATTCCCTCAACTGCCACATTACTCACCTTTGCATTCAAATCACCCATCACTATAACCCGGTCTTGTGCATCAAAACCACTAACACACTCATTCAGCTGCTCCCAAAACACTTGCCTCTCATGATCTTTCTTCTCATGCCCAAGTGCATATGCACCAATAATCACCCATCTCTCTCCATCAACTTTCAGTTTTACCCATATCAATCTAGAATTTACTTTCTTATACTCTATCA
Organism: Panulirus ornatus; assembly: GCF_036320965.1. Classification (NCBI taxonomy): domain Eukaryota; kingdom Metazoa; phylum Arthropoda; class Malacostraca; order Decapoda; family Palinuridae; genus Panulirus; species Panulirus ornatus. The sequence goes on along the minus strand of NC_092288.1, from coordinate 16,933,816 downwards.
CATACTCCCACAACTCCTGTTTCAGGAGTAGTGCTACTCCTTCCCTTGCTCTTGTCCTCTCACTAACCCCTGACTTTACTTCCAAGACATTCCCAAACCACACTTCACCTTTACCCTTGAGCTTCGTTTCACTCTGGTTCCTTTCCTGAAACATACTACCTATCTCTCCTTTTTTCTCATCTTGGTTACATCCACACATATTTAGACACCCCAATCTGAGCCTTCGAAGAGGATGAGCATATATATATATATATATATATATATATATATATATATATATATATATATATATATATATGGGCCGTTCTTCGTCTCTTTCTTGGCGCTACCTACCTGCCGCAGGAGGTGACGATCAAGTATAACAAACAGGAAGACTAGTTGATATATAGAGAGATAGTTACACAAATAGATAACCTATGATAGAGAAGACCAAATTATGATATATAAGATAAATAGATGTAGACTTAGATACAGATATGTGATAAATAAATCACCATGCATTGGTATGATAAAACACAGGTTTGTGCCTGGTTGGCGCCGCTTGTGCCCTCACATTGTCCCCTTGTTTACAAGTGCGTCCGACTGATGATGAATGGCACACTCTGCTGCACTCCAGCCCCTGAATAATGAATAAGACTAATCGATCCATAGTGACAGGAGTGAGCTGAATATCACCATCAAATTATTTTTGATGAATGGACTGAATCTGGAAACTTACGGTTAAGTGATGATAGTCTAGTTTATATATATATATATATATATATATATATATATATATATATATATATATATATATATATATATATATATATATATATATATTATATCCCTGGGCATAGGAGAGAAAGAATACTTCCCACGTATCCCCTGCGTGTCGTAGAAGGCGACTAAAAGGGGAGGGATCGGGGAGATGGAAATCCTCCCCTGCCGTTTCCAATTTTCCAAAAGAAGGAACATAGAAGGAGGCCAAGTGAGGATATTTCTAAGGCTCAGTCCTCTGTTTTTATTCGCCATTTCCCGCGTTAGCGAGGTATCGTTATGCATAAAAAAGTGTGTGTATGTGTATATATATATATATATATATATATATATATATATATATATATATATATATATATATTTCTTTCTTTTTCTTTCGTACTATTCGCAATTTCCCGCATTAGCGAGGTAGCGTTATCAACAGAGGACTGGGCCTTAGAGGGAATATCCTCACCTGGCCCCCCTCTCTGTTCCTTCCTTTGGAAAATTAAAAAAAAAAAAAAAAAAAAAAACGAGAGGGGAGGATTTCCAGCCATCCGCTCCCTCCCCTTTTAGTCGCCTTCTACGACACGCAGGGAATACGTGGGAAGTATATATATTTTTCATACTATTCGCCATTTCCCGCGTTAGCAAGGTAGCGTTAAGAACAGAGGACTGGGCCTCTGAGGGAATATCCTCACCTGGCCTCGTTCTCTGTTCCTTCTTTTGGAAAATCAAAAAAAAACGAGAGGGGAGGATTTCCAGCCCCCCGCTCCCTCCCCTTTTAGTCGCCTTCTACGACACGCAGGGAATACGTGGGAAGTATTCTTTCTCCCCTATCCCCAGGGATATATATATATATATATATATATATATATATATATATATATATATATATATATATATATATATGTATATATATATATTCCTATGAGTCCACAGGAAAAATGAAACACTATATGTTCCCAAGTGCACTTTCGTGTAATAATCACATCATCAGGTTAGACACAAGAGAGAAATATAAGTCAGTTGATATACATCGAAGAGACGGAACTAGTTCCGTGAAATTGAATTGGATAAAGTGAACTGGAACGACGTGATTTACAAGGGTCAACGTGCTGTCAGTGGTCTGAGCCAGAGCATGTGAAGCGTCCGGGGGGGATACCATGGAAAGATCTGTGGGGCCTGGATGTGCATAGGAAGCTGTGATTTCGGTGCATTACACATGACATCTAGAGGGAATGGATGTGAGTGAATGTAGCCTTTCTTCGCATGTTGTTGGCGAAAGTGAAAAAGTCATAGACTGACCCGACTTGTCACATACACACACACACACACACACACACACACACACACGCACATAAAATACTGTGTGTGTGTGTGTGTGTATATGTGTGTGTGTGTGTGTGTGTGTGTGTGAGGTACAATGAAGACATGGTGCACATACACAAGGTTAAGAGACGGGGCAACACAAGTGGAAAACTCTGTTCGTATTACATAAATCGTAGTCATGCATAAGTTCAAGAGATTAGGGCCCTGTGTGTGTAACACTCCCCATACCATACAAAGAAGGAATCACTATTAGGTAAAAGGTAATTAAACACACTAGGGAAACATAAATCACCGCCATGGAAAGTTCTGAGAAATCTATGATGAGGGAAATGGGACGTGAACACCTTTACCTACAGCTTGAGAGGGAAAAGTAGGAAAAGAGAGATTTGGTACAATAGAAGATGTCTAAAAGCAAGAGAGCATTGGGATGTACTATCAAGATATAGGTGGCACAACAACCAGCCAACATATAGCAGATAAAAGAGAACAATGAACGAGTACAGCAGGACGACGGAAGAACGGAGATACTCTGTGAAGAACATGGTGGACGAGGCAAAATGGAATCGAAACTTATCCCACAAATTCACTAGGAGTAAATTGCTATTTACAGAGCAGTCAGTCAGGCTAAGGGACTCTAAAAAGGATGAGTTGTTAATTACGATGTATAGATGTATATGTCAGACCTTAGATGACGAGTTCAAAAGTGTTCTCGTGGTGGAAGACGCTAGAAGAAGTCTAGGAAAGCATTGAAGTAGCTAGAAAGAACATATGCGAACACATAAAGGGCATCCTTGACCCAAGCTTGGTCCTGATGACGTTTCACCATATGTGCTGAACAAGTGGCCTATATTAAGAAACAAGGTCGAGCAATTACGCTGACATGCAGTCCGGTCTTCCCCCGAAGACTGTGGTCTGTAAAACACCGGAAAAATAAATCAGAAGACAAGGAAATGACGAGATGAAAGAGCAAAAAACTACCTACTCGAGGGACAGTATGGACTGGAGGAGAGGAGGTTGTGTTTAACAAATCTATAGACCTCCGTGAGTGTGCGAGATCTGTTTGTATAGACGGATTGTGTGTTCCTGGACTCCCCAGACCCTACTGAGGGATGGCCTGTCCGGTCACCGTTGCCACGCTGGCCAAACTGGCCTTTGATCCTTGAGATATGTGGCGGACATCGACCATCACAATAGAGACTGAAAATAAGAAAAAATCTGGAAAGTGTTGTGCATAAAAAGCTTTTGGATTGTGCACGTAAATCATGCCTAACATTCCTACCAGTTTTAAGGGAAATCCATCATGCCGTTTTGGTATTTTCTAATTTCGGTCATACAGAGAGATCTAGAGAGGGCCACTCTATCCTTCCATTACAGTACAAATATCCAGTAGGAGGAAAACTGCAGGAATCTGTGTGTGAGATGGACTTAGGATCCACCTCAGAAAGTTTTCTACGGGCAAATAATTGAACTGTATTGACACAGAGGGAAAAAGAAATGTTCAGCAAATCATCCACGTTGTACACTAGGGTAAGACTGGAATACACTACACATGTCCGGTCAACGCACGTCAAAAAGCATAAAGAAATGATGGAGAAGGTCTAAAAGAGGGGAACAAAGATGATACCATATCTAATAGTGGCAAGTTATACTGAGAGTTTAGAGACATAACGCTGTCCATCATACATAAGGGAAGAGTATTATTTCAATCATAACTTTCAAGTTTTTTTTTATGTTTCACGAAGTCGACAGCGAACAGAATTTTTTTAATATTCGCCAAGACGGTACAGGAAACTGAAAGCCTCATCAAGGCCATCTCATTAACGCTATATATATATATATAAATATATATATATTTCATACTATTCGCCATTTCCCGCATTAGCGAGGTAGCATTAAGAAAAGAGGACTGGGCCTTTTAGGGAATATCCTCACCTGGCCCCCTTCTCTGTTCTTTCTTTTGAAAAAAAAAAAAAGAAATGAGAGGGAAGGATTTCCAGCCCCCCCCGCTCCCTTCCCTTTTAGTCGCCTTCTACGACACGCAGGGAATACGTGGGAAGTATTCTTTCTCCCCTGTCCCCATATATATATATATATATATATATATATATATATATATATATATATATATATATATATATATATATATCATTTCATTATACTACCATACTTAACCGCCGTCGCCCGCGTTAGCGAGATGGTGCAAGAACACAGATGAGGAATGGCCCAACCCGCCCACATAAACATGTGCATACATAAACGCCCACACACGCACATATACATACATATATATTTCAACATATACACATATATAGATATATATATACATACACAGACATATACATATATACACATGTACATATCCATACTTGCTGCCTTCCATTTTCGTCGCCTTCCCGCCACACATGAAATAGCATCCCCCCCCCCGCCCTCCCTCCCACGAGGCAGCGCCAGGAACAGATAAAAGGCCACATTCGTTCACACTCAGTCTCTCCCTGTCATGTGTAATGCACCGAAACCACAGCTCCTTTTCCACATCCAGGCTCCACAAAGCTTTCCATGGTTTACCCCAGACTCTTCACATGCCCTGGCTTAATCCATTGACAGCACGTCGACCACGGCATACCACATCGTTCAAATTCACTCTGTTCCTTGCACACCTTTCACCCTCCTGTATGTTCAGGCCCCGATCACTCAAAATCTTTTTCACTCCATCCTTCCACCTCCTATTTGGTCTCCCACTCCTCGTTCCCTCCACCTCTGAAACATGTATCCTCTTTGTCAATCTTTCCTCACTCATTCTCTCCATGTGACCAACCCATTTCAACACACTCTCTTCTGCTCTCTCAACCACACTCTTTTTATTACCACATATTTCTGTTACCCTTTCATTACTCACTAGATCAAACCACCTCACACCACATATTGTCCTAAAACATTTCATTTCCAACACATCCACCCTCCTCCGCACAACCCTATCTATAACCCATGCCTCGCAACCATATAACATTGTCTGAACCATTATTCCTTCAAACACATCCATTTTTGCTCTCCAAGATAACGTTCTCGCCTTCCAAACATTCTTCGAGACTCCCAGAACCTTCGCTCCCTCACCCACCCTGTGACTTACCTCCGCTTACATGGTTCCATCCTCTGCTAAGTCCACCCCCAGATATCTAAAACACTTTACCTCCTCCAGTTTTTCTTCATTCAAACTTACCTCCCAACTAACTTGTCCCTCAATCCTATTGAACCTAATAACCGCGCTCTTGTTCACATTTACTCTCAACTTTCTTCTTTCACACAATTTAGCAAACTGAGTCACCAAATTCTGCAGTTTCTCACCCGAATCATCAGCAAACAAAAACTGACTCACTTCCCAAGCCCTCTCATTCACAACATACTGCATACTTGGCCCTTTCTCAAAAACTCTTGCTTTCACGTTTCTAACCACCGTGTCCATAAACAAATAAAACAACCATGGAGGCATCACGCACCCCTGAAGCAAATCGACATTCAATGGAAACCAATTACTTTCCTCTCTTCCTACTCGTACACATGCCTTACATCTTTGGTAAAGACTTTTCGCCGCTTCTAGCAACTTATCTCCCACACCATATACTCTTAAATGCTTCTACAAAGTATCTCTATCCACCCTATCATATATATATATATATATATATATATATATATATATATATATATATATATATATATATATATATATATATTGCATTCACAAACCCATTTCAACACATTCTTCTTCTCTCTCAACCACACATTTTTTATTACCACACATCTCTCTTACCCTTTCATTACTCATTCTATCAAACCACCTCACAACCATGGAGACATCACACACCCCTGCCGCAAACCAACATTCACTGAGAACCAATCACTTTCCTCTCTTCCTACACACATATACATGCCTTACATCCTCGATAAAAACTTTTCAATGCTTCTAACAGCTTACCTCCCACACCATATATTCTTAATACCTTCCACAGAGCATCTCTATCAAATCTATCATGTCTTCTCCAGATCCATAAATACTACATACAAATCCATTTGCTTTTCTAAGTATTTTTAACATACATTCTCCAAAGCAAACACCTGATCCACACATCCTCTACCACTTCTGAAACCACACTGCTCTTTCCCAATCTGATGCTCTGTACATGCCTTCACCCTCGCAATCAATACCCTCCCATATAATTTCCAAAGGATACTCAACAAACTTATACCTCTGTAATTTCTCACCGTGAGTCATACATACGTTAAATAACCTTACCAACCAGTCTGTTGTCTGTCGTGGATGAGAGAGCTTGGGAAGTGAGTCAGTTGTTGTTCGCTGATGATACAGCGCTGGTGGCTGATTCATGTGAGAAACTGCAGAAGCTGGTGACTGAGTTTGGTAAAGTGTGTGAAACAAGAAAGCCGAGAGTAAATGTGAATAAGAGCAAGGCTATTGGGTACAGTAGGGTTGAGGGACAAGTCAATTGGGAGGTAAGTTTGAATAAAGAAAAACTGGAGGAAGTGAAGTGTTTTAGATATCTGTGAGTGGATTTGGCAGCGGATGGAACCGTGGAAGCGGAAGTGAATCATAAGGTTGGGGAGGGGGCGAAAGTTCTGGGAGCGTTGGAGAATGTGTGGAAGTTGAGAACATATCTCGGAAAGCAAAAATGGATATGTTTGAAGGAATAGTGGTTCCAACAGTGCTATATGGTTGCGAGGCGTGGGCTATAGATAGAGTTGTGCGCAGGAGGGTGGATGTCCTGGAAATGAGATGTTTGAGGACAATATGTGGTGTGAGGTGGTTTGATCGAGTAAGTAATAATAGGGTAAGAGAGATGTGTGGTAAGAAAAAGAGTGTGGTTGATAGAGCAGAAGAGGGTGTTTTGAAATGGTTTGGTCACATGGAGAGAATGAGTGAGGAAAGATTGACAAAGAGGATATATGTGTCAGAGGTGGAGGGAACGAAGAAAAGTGGGAGACCAAATTGGAGGTGGAAAGATAGAGTGAAGATTTTGAGTGATCGGGGCCTGAACATGCAGGAGGGTGAAAGGCGTGCAAGGAATAGAGTGAATTGGAACGATGTGGTATCCCGGGGTCGACGTGCTGTCAATGGATTGAACCAGGGCGTGTGAAGCGTCTGGGGTAAACCATGGAAAGTTCTGTGGGGCCTGGATGTGGAAAGGGAGCTGTGGTTTCAGTGCATTATACATGACAGCTAGAGACTGAGTGTTAACGAATGTGGCCTTTGTTGTCTTTTCCTAGTGCTATCTTGCGCACATGCCGGGGGAGGGGGTTGTTATTTCATGTGTGGCGAGGTGGCGATGGGAATGAATAAAGGTAGACAGTGTGAATTATCTACTTGTGTATATATGTATATGTCTGTGTGTGTATATATATGTATACGTTGAGATGTATAGGTATGTATATTTGCGTGTGTGGGCGTGTATGTATATACATGTGTATGTGCGTGGGATGGGCCATTCTTTCGTCTGTTTCTTTGCGCTACCTCGCTAACGCGGGAGACAGCGACAAAGCAAAACTAATAAAATAAATATATATATATATATATATATATATATATATATATATATATATATATATATATATATATATATATATATATATATCCTAGCCTAAGCCAGGTACCTATTCTATCGATCAGCTACTAAAGGAAAATAAAGAGCAGGGTTGACTGTGGATGGGCTGCCGACCAGGATTCGAACTCGAGCCCGGGCTGGCTCGTGAATGCGTCACCTACCAGCGACGTTAACCGCTACGCCACGGTAGTCTTGGATTGACAGAATGACGCGGCAACTACGAGCCATAACAAGAAACAATGCCGAACTCAGACTGGAAAAGATAGAATGATTTATTTTGCACTATTAGTGAAGTGGAGAAAACTGTTATGAAATTGTGAATTCTGGTCGGGTACAAATGCTAGAAAGAAGTTGTGTGTTTGTGGAGAAAGTTCAAGAGCCCGGGAGGTGAGGGGGCTTTCACTAGTGTTGAACTCTCCTCCTCCCCGTACTGTACAATTAGCCGCAGAAACAAAATGTAATTGCACACAGAGTGTTGGCGGGTTGGGGAACTAGCCTCCTCACCCTCGCTCTTGAAAAAAAGTTACTGCGATGTGGGACGTGCTCAGATTACGTTATCTAGGTAAGAGGGGATACATCTAGCGTTCACAGTGGGTGATGGTACGTGTTGTAGATCATGGAGGGTGTGGATACATGTGTGGTTCATCGCAGATGAAGATACGTCTGTACTTTACAGAGGGTGAAGATACATCTATATCACACAGTGGGTAAAGATGCAGCTATAGCACACAGTGGGTAAAGATGCAGCTATAGCACACAGTGAGTAAAGATACATCTATAGCACACAGTGGGTGAAGATACTTCTATAGCACACAGTGAGTATAGATACATCTATAGCACACAGTGGGTGAAGATACTTCTATAGCACACAGTGGGTGAAGATGTGTCTATAGCACACAGTGGGTGAAGATACTTCTATAGCACACAGTGGGTGAAGACATATCAATAGCACACAGTGAGTGAAGATACATCTATAGAACACAGTGGGTGAAGATGTGTCTATAGCACACAAAGGGTGAAGATACATCTATACTTCACAGGGGGTGAAGATATATTCATTGAACACAGTGGGTGAAGATATATCTATAGCACACAGAGGGTGAAGATATATCTATACGTCACAGTGGGTGAAGATATATCTAATGCACACAGTGGGTGAAAATATATCTATACGTCACAGTGGGTGAAGATATATCTATAGCGCACAGTGGGTGAAGATATATCTATAGCACACAGTGGGTGAAGATACATCCATACTTCACAGTGGGTGAAGACACATGTATACTACACAGGTAGAGAAGATGCATCTATGAATGGAGGACCTTGTCACCGAGAGCCCAAAGTCCCGACGGAAATAAATATGAATGCCGCCCACCTGCACTTCACTAACCTATGTATCTGGTCAAAGGTAGAAATCGTCAAGTCCTTTTCAGTCGCATATCGAAATGCCTCTCACTTCCCTCGTAAGTTTAGCATCGTCCGAACACGTATTAGTTCATGATCCTTGTACATGTCAAGCATTGATATAAAAGAGGAATGACAATGACCCCAAGACCGAACCCTACGGAAAGACGGTGGTGAGTGTGCATTATCCCCGTCGATTGTGGCGCTTAGGACATGTTGCACTCTGCTCCTCTCTGCTTAAACTGTTCTCGATACATCGAGGGAAAACCTCCCTCCCAACCCTCACTCATCCCTCTCACGCCTGTCCGAAAAATCCATTTTCTTTTGTTCTTTTTCTTTTCTCTTCGAGATCCTGTTGGGGTGAGCGTCAAATGTTTTCCGACACCCCATGAACACGCAGTCCACCCCACCTTCCCCGCCTCTCTCTCTCTCTCTCTCTCTCTCTCTCTCTCTCTCTCTCTCTCTCTCTCTCTCTCTCTCTCTCGCAGGCTGGTGCTCACTTAGATCTGCAAATCCAGAAGCCTCGTAACGCAAAAGTCTCCTTCCACAAAATCTCTGTTTCAATCTGACTTAGGTAGTTTCTCTCTTGCAAGGCACTCAACCATTTGCCTCCCATCTTCCCCCTAGAAGTTGTAGACTGCGAATGTCAGTGTGTGTGTGTGTGTGTGTGTGTGTGTGTGTGTGTGTGTGTGTGTGTGTGTGTGTGTGTGCGTGAGTGTGTGTGTGTCTGTCTGTTTTGTTGTTGTTGTTGTTGTTGTTACTTTCAAATCATTTCTGCATTCCATATCAGAATCAAGGTTAAGACCAGCGTGTAAGATGACATCCGAATGCCATGGTCTTATTCCGCAGTTAATCAGGTCTTGGGGAGTTAATTTCCAGCTTATCCCTGAGGCAAAACTCTTCATCAGAAGTTACTGTTTTAATTAACCTTCAGAAGCATGAAACACCTCAGGTATTTTCCAAGTAATTACACTTTCTCTTCCCTCACTGGTTACAGGAATAGATCCAGCAAGCAGCACAGAGAGGCACAGACGCAGAAACAGATTGAAGATTCGGGACAATTAGGTATATGTATATATATATATATATATATATATATATATATATATATATATATATATATATATCATACTTTGTCGCTGTCTCACACGTTGGCGAGGTAGCGCAAGGAAACAGACGGAAAAATGGCCCAACCCTCCCACATACACATGTATATACATACACGTCCACACACGCACATATACATACCTATACATCTCAACGTATACATATATATATATACACACACAGATATATACATATATACACATAATTCATTCTGTCTGCCCTTATTTATTTCCGTCGCCACCCCGCCACTCATGAAATGACCACCCCCCCCCCGCATGTGCGCAAGATAGCACTAGGAAAAGACTATAAGGGCCACGTCCGTTCACAATCAGTCTCTAGCTGTCGAGTATAATGCACCGAAACCACAGTTCCCCTTCCACATCCAGGCCCCACAAAACTTTCCATGGTTTACCCCAGACGCTTCACATGCCCTGGTTCAATCCAGCACGTCGACCCCAGTATACCACATCGTTCCAATTCACTCTATTCCTTGCACGCCTTTCACCCTCCTCCATGTTCAGGCCCCGATCACTCAAAATCTTTTTCACTCCATCTTTCCACCTTCAATTTGGTCTCCCACTTCTCGTTCCCTCCACCTCTGACACATATATCCTCTTGGTCAATCTTTCCTCACTCATTCTCTCCATGTGACCAAACCATTTCAAAACACCCTCTCTTGCTCATTACTTACTCTATTAAACCACCTCACACTACATATGGTCCTCAAACATCTCATTTCCAGCACATCCACCCACCTCTGCACAACTCTATCTACAGCCCACGCCTCGCAAACATATAACATTGTCGGAACAACTATTCCTTCAAACATACCCATTTTTGCTTTCCGAGATAATGTTCTCGACTTCCACACATTTTTCAACGCTCCCAGAACTTTAGCCCCCTCTCCCACCCTGTGCCTCACTTCTGCTTCCATGGTTCCATCCGCTGCCAAATCCACTCCCAGATATCTAAAACACTTCATTTCCTCCAGTTTTTCTCAATTCAAACTTACCTCTCAACTGACTTGTCCCTCAACCCTACTGTACCTAATAGCCTTGCTCTTATTCACATTTACTCTCAGCTTTCTTCTTTCACACACTTTACCAAACTCAGTCACCAGCTTCTGCAGTTTCTCATACGAATCAGCCACCAGCGCTGTATCATCAGCGAACAACAACTGACTCGCTTCCCAAGCTCTCTCATCTACAACAGACTGCATACTTGCCCCCTCTTTCCAAAACTCTTGCATTCACCTCCCTAACAAAACCATCCATAAACAAATTAAACAACCATAGAGACATCACGCACCCCTGCCGCAAACCGACATTCACTGAGAACCAATCACTTTCCTCTCTTCCTACACGTACACATGCCTTACATCCTCGATAAAAACTTTTCAATGCTTCTAACAACTTGCCTCCCGCGCCATGTATTCTTAATACCTTCCACAGAGCATCTCTATCAACTCTATCATATGCCTTCTCCAGATCCACAAATGCTACATACAAATCCATTTGCTTTTCTAAGTATTTCTCACATACATTCTTCAAAGCAAACAGCTGATCCACACATCCTCTACCACTTCTGAAACCACACTGCTCTTCCCCAATCTGATGCTCTGTACATGCCTTCATCCTCTCAATCAATACCCTCCCATATAATTTCCCAGGAATACTCAATAAAACTTATACCTCTGTAATTAGAGCACTCACTCTTGTCCCCTTTGCCTCTGTACAATGGCACTAGGCAAGCATTCCGCCAATCCTCAGGCACCTCACCATGAGACATACATACATTAAATAACCTTACCAACCAGTCAACAACACAGTCACCCTCTTTTTTTTATAAATTCCACTGCAATACCATCCAAACCCGCTGCCTTGCCGGCTTTCATCCTCCGCAAAGCTTTTACTACCTCTTCTCTGTTTACCAAATCATTCTCCCTAACCCTCTCACTTTGCACACCACCTCGACCAAAACACCCAATATCTGTCACTCTATCATCAAACACATCACCACAGGAGAAGATAAATCAGGATGAGGACAGACGTACAAATATGTAGATAGAGTACAGAGAAAAACGTTGTAAAGGTGAAAAATAAAAATAAAAAGGAAATATGTTGCTACACAGTACCGCAGATACTGGTGTAGACAGCAAGAGGATACGTATGGGTAAACACGCAGCTGCAGAGAGAAACAAACCAAGACATAATATTGCAGTAGGTAGATCAGTGTAGATGTTCGGGTGACGAGACACGAGGGCAGGGATATATATTGCTCATGTGACGAGACATGAATGAAGGCAGAGATATGGCCCAGGTGACGAGACACGAAGGAAGGCAGAGATATGGCCCAGGTGACGGGACACGAAGGAAGGCAGAGATATGGCTCAGGTGACGAGACACGAAGGAAGGCAGAGATATGGCTCGGGTGACGAGACACGAAGGAAGGCAGAGATATGGCTCGGGTGACGAGACACGAAGGAAGGTAGAGATATGGCTCGGGTGACGAAACACGAAGGAAGGCAAAGATATGGCTCGAGTGACGAGACACGAAGGAAGGCAGAGACGTGGCAGAGGGCAAGCAGGTCTACAGTGAAATGGAGGATATATGGACTCACCTGGCGAAGAGCTCGCTGAGGAGACGAACCAGCTCCTCCGCCGTGCACTGGTCCGACAGCGTCGTGAAGCCACAGATGTCGGCGAAGAGGATGCTGCGGGGAAAGCACGGAGGTTAGCAAGTGTCGCAACGAGATAATGAGGAGGAGAGATCAGCGAGATTTAGCAGGTATTGTGGTGTTGGATGGGCGGGGAGGGTGGTCGGTGAGATTAGATGTTGTGACTGAGATGAAAACGTTGGTCAGTGAGATTAGTAGATGTTGCAGTGAGATGAGGATGAGTAATCAGTGAGATTGTTAGATGTTGCAATGAGATGAGGATGAGTAATGAGTGAGATTGTTAAATGTTGCAATGAGATGAGGATGAGTAATCAGTGATTTTGGTAGATCTCTAAATTTTGTTTTTATGTTAGCTGAGACACGGCACGGGCAGCTGAGGCCCTAATCAAGGCCATCCCATTGACTGTGGACCGACTGCCGCAACCAGGATTCGAACCTATGCGCCCGACCCTGGGCAGCCCGTGAATGTGCCATGATCAGTGACGCTAATACACCATTAAGATGAGAGGGAAGATGAACGAGAATAGTGAATGTCGCACCGAGATTAGAGAAATGAGTGGCATTATTAAATGATAGAGATTAAGATCAGCAAGATTAATAAATGTTGCAATTAGTTTAATAAATCAGTGAAATTAAATGCTGCAAAGGAGATTATAATGAAAACAGATCCTTCACTGAGCTAAGGATGGAAATCATACTGTAATAAAGTTTGTTTTGGTTCTTACTGATATATCATACACAAGGCAGCACTGTTATAAGTCCTCCATCAAAACATAATTGCAAAATATGTGGCCCTGTGCGCTCGGCTGCTGCTTCCCATAGTTTCTGTGTGGAGACTAACCACTCGAGGATGGGCCGTTATGATGCCTCTGTACTTCTTCTGTCTCCTCCTCCTCATACAACCCTCCCTGTCTTTAAGGATCAGATCTAAAAACACTCACGAAGCCATAAATGATTTCTGCTGTCTATTCTATGTATCTAATTATTACTTTCACCCGAGATGGCCTTCACTGGAGCATGTCCTTTATGTTCGTGCCATGTTGGTCACTGTAGAAAGAACTATGTAAACTTGTGGTCAGTTGTATTTTTCCACAGAACCAAGAAGGGGAAAAAAATCTACACATGCAAAGCAAATTTGTTCTCCAAGTGATATTGGGAGAACGAGACAGATGTCCATCACCTGTCAAAAATTACGAGCCCCTTGGGAACTCACTGTCAGGTCATGTGACAGAGGAACAAAGAAAGAAAAGGAGAGAGAGAGAGAGAGAGAGAGAGAGAGAGAGAGAGAGAGAGAGAGAGAGAAAGAGAAGAGAAAGAGAGAGAGAAAGAGAGAGAGAGAGAGAGAGAGAGAGAGAGAAGAGAGAGAGAGAGAGAGAGACAATCAGGGCTTGAACGAACATTTCTGGTTTTACTTGGCTTACGTTTCGGTAATTCCATATACCGTCATAAGAGCCCATAAAGAAAGAATAATACGCATGTAATATATACATCATGAGTTGCTGTCCAATATATAAAGTCTGAAATGTTCCTTGCCAAATATAGATATCATAAAAGCCCAACGTGAAATGAATAATTGAGAAAGAATATAGAAATATCTCTAATACCTAACAACCGTACCTTATCTATAATACTTAACAACCCTACCTTATCTATAATACTTAACAACCCTACCTTATCTATAATACTTAACAACCCTACCTTATCTTTAATACTTAACAACCCTACCTTATCTATAATACTTAACAACCCTACCTTATCTATAATGCTTAACAACCCTACCTTATCTATAATACCTAACAACCCTTCCTTATCTGAAATACATTAAAACATCACATATAAATTCAACACAGACACAATCTCCCAGTCGAAGTTACAATTTGACTGTTCTAAACTAAATTTCCTAACGTGAAAAAATACATTTACAACCAACAAGAAAGTTCTCCTTTAAACCTAATAAAACTCATCCCAAAGAGCAATAACTTTCTCGATACCTCACTGTTACTTATAGAAGGTTTATTCCTGTATGGCAAGGGTGGGGCTCTGTGGTGTTACCAGGTCGGTGTTTGATGACCTACTGGCCTGCATAGAAATGCTCGCTATCGACATTGGCTGGTCATTGTCGTGAGCGTGATTACGTATTGCTGCGAAGGGTGGTTTGGTAATTCGGCACGTCGTTCGTACTGACCGCCCTAAGTTTTACATGAATGCGCGTCGCTTCGTCTTGCCGATACGCAAAACATCACAGTTGTTGTGTTTATACTGGGAAACAATTGACGACTTCATTACGTATTGAAAACTAGTCGAATGTTTAACTTATCGGTGAAATCCACGTGATGATAATACAGTTCATTTCTTACGAAGTCCATAACCAGCTTTCTCAGTCAACAAGATGGAAAATATATTACCTCCTTAGGTAGAGTTGATGGTTTACTGATGGACATAAGTAATAATTAAGTGTTGTTTACAAACATACACATTACTGAAGTTTAAAGAAATACCGTTCTTGTGTAAGATATGTCACACTGATCTACATCAGTGTGAGATTAAAGATAATCAGATCATATACAAAATGTTCGTGTGGCCAGTCACCACCAAGTGGCGTTTTTATTCATTCGATCAGAATAAAATAAGTAAATTTCATGCACAGACGAGTAAATGTTGGTTTCCTATATACTGATACTGAGATGGAATTCCCACAATTACCTTTATATAAAGTAAGGGGGAGGGAATAATTTTTTCGTTTCCACTTATAATGCACACAATCATCATTGTTATGTTGGGACCTCAAGCAATTTAGAAATAGAGGTATATCGTCCGCAGACATAGAAATAGAAAAATTATCGTTATATATATATATATATATATATATATATATATATATATATATATATATATATATATATATATATAGATAGATAGATAGATAGATAGATATAGATATAGATATAGATATAGATATATATTTCTTTTCTTTCAAACTATTCGCCATTTCCCGTGTTAGCGAGGTAGCGTTAAGAACAGAGGACTGGGCCTTTGAGGGAATATCCTTACCTGGCCCCTGTCCTTTATAAAACTCCTTACCAGTCACCAACATCATGGTAACATACAAATGCGTCAGCTAATGTTGGACCCAGCGTCGTTGAACAAAAAGGAAATAATACGACAAAGTTTCCCTTAAACTGAGACTTATTTAACCTATGACCTGTGTTTGTGACGCTGAACAGGTTGTTAACACAGATATTGATGGTTTCCTCGACTGAGATGTGTGTACACAATGATTTTACGTCATACCTAACCATAATACAGCTACTGAAATACAGATTACAGTTCTCTTTTGCACACGAAAAAAAAAATGAATATCTCATTGCAAGTTTGTCGTTAGTTTGTGGTCAAACGATTGGAGCTAATTTAGCTAGACCGTCACTCTATGTGCCGATTGCAGAGAGCATACGCCTCAGGGAACAATCCTCCTTATGCACCTTTGGCAGACGGTACATAACGCCTGGCCTGGAGCTATGTAACTATGAACCCGTTTTATCGCCAAGAACACCACTCGCTTTTACATTCTTTAAGACTCTTTTAGTTTTATCTAATCAATAAAGTGTTAAAGGAATCTAAAAGCGAGAGGTGTTGTTGATGATGAAACGTGCTATTATCTTTGCCATGTAGCGACTGTTGCTCGTTGTTCACTGGCGCTAGATTTAGGCAAACGGATGGTGTCATGATGGGTTCATCACCAACTCCAACACTTGCTAAAGTATTTTGGAGTCACCATGAAGTTAGGTGGCTAGCGAAGTGTCCATCACATTCCATACCCTTGTTTGATAACTTTTTTTTTCATTCTATTTGCCATTTCCCGCATTAGCGAGGTAGCGTTAAGAACAGAGGACTGGGCCTTTGAGGGAATAGCTTCACCTGGCCCCCTTCTCTGTTCCTTATTTTGGAAAATTAAACTTATATATAGGCTAATACGTTTTTGATTTGTGTCTGCGGCGGATAAACGAAAATGCAAAAGAATACAGAGGAATTCAATCAGCAACAGACTATTGGAGTCCTTTCAAGGTTATTTGTGACACTGGAAGATTTCAGAAACTCACAGAATAGTGTGGTAAAGTCAGAGAGCACACGGATAACTCAAAGAGAATCAGCTGCGAATTGTCATTTTGACTATAGAGGCGCTAGTAATGATGATCGCGGACATGAAGCATAGCTATATCCTTTATCTTTCAATCACTTGAACTCCCAGCATAATAACAATGAATTTACCGAATAAGTGGGAAAAAGAAATGATACCCTCCCCTTCCTTCACAACATGAGCATACAGGAAACCAATATTTACTAATATTTGCACGAAAATTACATTTTTTTTATCTCGATCGAATGTAAACACAACTTTGTGGTGATCCTGGGCCACACGAACATTTTATATAGGTTCTGATTATCTTAAATGCTGCAATGAAGTAAACTCATTGGAAAATGTTTTACATAAGAACGGATTTCCTTCAAGCTTCATCAATGTGCATATTGATAAAGCACTAAACTAATTATTATGACCATTAAAACCATCAACTGTACCTTGAGATGCAATATATTTTCCAGACTGGTTCACTGGGTAGAGTAGTTAGACACTTCATAAGTAACTGACTGTATTATTACCAGAGTTTTACCCACAACTTAACATTACAGTAGTATTCTTACATCAGGAATTACAACCCTGTGTCACATTTCAAGTCTGAGGATATTATTCGTACGTAGTGCAATCGTCAATTGTCTACCAGTATAAATGGGACAACAGCTGTGATGCTCTGTATAGCGGCAAGACGAAGAGACACCTCAGGACGCGCATTCGCGAACAATATCGGCTGTCGGTATGAGCGAACTTGCCTGATTACCCAAGCCTTGTTCTCAGCAATACCTAACCACACTCATGACAGTGACCACATAATGTCGACAGTGAGCTACTCTGAGCTGGCCAGTAGCTCATCCAGGCCTAAGGATCTTTCTCATAAGTCGATGGCCGCAAAACCCAACGTACAACAAGCACATCAAACACCGACCTGTTGATTCTGGGATCCCCTCCTACCCTACAGGAAGTAACAAACTCCAAGTAACAATGAGGTATGGAGAGAGTTACTGCGTTTATATATAAGTTTCATTAGGTTTCAAGTAGAATCTTTTGTGTTTTAATTTTAAGACATTTAATTCAGAACTGTAGAATTTTGATATCGATGACGAAATATTGCCTGTGCTGTATATACAAAACTCATGTTTTAGTGCACTTTCAATGAGGAAGGATTGTTAACCATTGAATACTTTTCTGTATTCCTTCTCGATTATATTTATGGCGCTGGGCTTTCATGAAACATAATTCTCAAGGAACATTTTGGCCTTTATGGTTTGATTAGAAATTCATAATGTAGACATTATATGCATATCATTTTTACTTTATGGGTTCTGACGGTCATTATGATATTTACTTTCTGGGCTCTGACGATCATATATGTAATTACTTAAACGTAATACAATAAAACTAAAGATGTTCATCTCAGCCTTCGTCATTATTTTCCTATTACCACATCGTTTTCCAAGCAACAAACCCTTGATTTTATGTATATATATATATATATATATATATATATATATATATATATATATATATATATATATATATATATATATATATATTAATTTTGCTTTGTCGCTGTCTCCCGCGTTTGCGAGGTAGCGCAAGGAAACAGACGAAAGAAATGGCCCAACCCACCCCCATACACATGTATATACATACACGTCCACACACGCAAATATACATACCTATACTTCTCAATGTACACATATATATACACACACAGACACATACATATATACCCATGCACACAATTCACACTGTCTGCCTTTATTCATCCACATCGCCACCTCGCCACACATGGAATACCATCCCCCTCCCCCCTCATGTGTGCGAGGTAGCGCCAGGAAAAGACAACAAAGGCCCCATTCGTTCACACTCAGTCTCTAGCTGTCATGCAATAATGCCCGAAACCACAGCTCCCTTTCCACATCCAGGCCCCACACAACTTTCCATGGTTTACCCCAGACGCTTCACATGCCCTGCCTGATTCAATCCACTGACAGCACGTCAACCCCGGTATACCACATCGATCCAATTCACTCTATTCCTTGCCCGCCTTTCACCCTCCTGCATGTTAAGGCCCCGATCACTCAAAATCTTTTTCACTCCATCTTTCCACCTCCAATTTGGTCTCCCACTTCTCGTTACCTCCACCTCTGACACATATATCCTCTTGGTCAATCTTTCCTCACTCATTCTCTCCATATGCCCAAACCATTTCAAAACACCCTCTTCTGCTCTCTCAACCACGCTCTTTTTATTTCCACACATCTCTCTTACCCTTACGTTACTTACTCGATCAAACCACCTCACACCACACACACACACACATATATATATATATATATATATATATAGAGAGAGAGAGAGAGAGAGAGAGAGAGAGAGAGAGAGAGAGAGAGAGAGAGAGAGAGAGAGAGAGAGAGAGAGAGAGAAGAGAGAGGAATGGCAAGGCTCCTAACATTATTATGTTTAGACACACCATCACCATGATGGACTGTGAGTTGGACGAACGTGTGTCCCCCTCGGGAGGAGGGAAGGGTCGATCCTCCCTGTCTGACGGGGAAACTATACGAGTCGTGAGCCAAGAGCGAGGGACCAAGTTAGTGATGTTGGCTGGAAAGTTTGGACGCTGGAGAGTAGCAACTAAGACGGTTGGTCTCTTGCCTCAACATCATCACCACCACCACCACACCTTCCATCACCTGACGACTGGAGCCAGCCATAGCCCACTTTGTATAGTGCACCATTCTCAAGGTTTGTATATATATATATATATATATATATATATATATATATATATATATATATATATATATATATATATATATATATATATATATATATATATATATATATATATATATATATATATATATATATATATATATATATATATATATATATATTTTTTTTTTTTTTTCTTTTTGCTTTGTCGCTGTCTCCCGCGTTTGCGAGGTAGCGCAAGGAAACAGACGAAAGAAATGGTCCAACCCACCCCCATACACATGTATATACATACGTCCACACACGCAAATATATATACCTACACAGCTTTCCATGGTTTACCCCAGACGCTTCACATGCCCTGATTCAACCCACTGACAGCACGTCAACCCCGGTATACCACATCGATCCAATTCACTCTATTCCTTGCCTCTTCACCCTCCTGCATGTTCAGGCCCCGATCACACAAAATCTTTTTCACTCCATCTTCCCACCTCCAATTTGGTCTCCCACTTCTCCTCGTTCCCTCCACCTCCGACACATTTATCCTCTTGGTCAATCTTTCCTCACTCATTCTCTCCATGTGCCCAAACCATTTCAAAACACCCTCTTCTGCTCTCTCAACCACGCTCTTTTTATTTCCACACATCTCTCTTACCCTTACGTTACTTACTCGATCAAACCACCTCACACCACACATTGTCCTCAAACATCTCATTTCCAGCACATCCATCCTCCTGCGCACAACTCTATCCATAGCCCACGCCTCGCAACCATACAACATTGTTGGAACCACTATTCCTTCAAACATACCCATTTTTGCTTTCCGAGATAATGTTCTCGACTTCCACACATTCTTCAAGGCTCCCAAGATTTTCGACCCCTCCCCCACCCTATGATCCACTTCCGCTTCCATGGTTCCATCCGCTGCCAGATCCACTCCCAGATATCTAAAACACTTTACTTCCTCCAGTTTTTCTCCATTCAAACTTACCTCCCAATTGACTTGACCCTCAACCCTACTGTACCTAATTACCTTGCTCTTATTCACATTTACTCTTAACTTTCTTCTTTCACACACTTTACCAAACTCAGTCACCAGCTTCTGCAGTTTCTCACATGAATCAGCCACCAGCGCTGTATCATCAGCGAACAACAACTGACTCACTTCCCAAGCTCTCTCATCCCCAACAGACTTCATACTTGCCCATCTCTCCAAAACTCTTGCATTCACCTCCCTAACAACCCCATCCATAAACAAATTAAACAATCATGGAGACATCACACACCCCTGCCGCAAACCTACATTCACTGAGAACCAATCACTTTCCTCTCTTCCTACACGTACACATGCCTTACATCCTCGATAAAAACTTTTCACTGCTTCTAACAACTTGCCTCCCACACCATATATTCTTAATACCTTCCACAGAGCACCTCTATCCACTCTATCATATGCCTTCTCCAGATCCATAAATACTACATACAAATCCATTTGCTTTTCTAAGTATTTCTCACATACATTCTTCAAAGCAAACACCTGATCCACATATCCTCTACCACTTCTGAAACCACACTGCTCTTCCCCAATCTGATGCTCTGTACATGCCTTCACCCTCTCAATCAATACCCTCCCATATAATTTACCAGGAATACTCAACAAACTTATACCTCTGTAATTTGAGCACTCACTCTTATCCCCTTTGCCTTTGTACAATGGCACTATGCACGCATTCCGCCAATCCTCAGGCACCTCACCATGAGTCATACATACATTAAATAACCTTACCAACCAGTCAATAATACAGTCACCCCCTTTTTTAATAAATTCCACTGCAGTACCATCCAAACCTGCTGCCTTGCCGGCTTTCATCTTCCGCAAAGCTTTTACTACCTCTTCTCTGTTTACCAAATCATTTTCCCTAACCCTCTCACTTTGCACACCACCTCGACCAAAACACCCTATATCTGCCACTCTATCATCAAACACATTCAACATATGTGTATATATATATATATATATATATATATATATATATATATATATATATATATATATATATATATATATATATATATATATATATATATATATATATATATATATATATATATATATATATGTGTGTGTGTGTGCGTATGTATGTGTGTGTGTGTGTGTGTGTGTGTGTGTCACCACCATCTCATAAACCACTCTCCCATACAAAGTGCCAGGAATAATCAAAAGACTTTTACCACTGTAATCTGATTGTTCACTTTTGTCCTCCTTCTATTTACATAATGGCACTATACAGTCATTCCGCCAATCCTCAGGAACCTCACCACGAGTCATACATGCACTGAAAATACTAAGTAATCAACAACACAATCATCTCTCTGATGAAATTCTCTTCTCCTCTTCTTACTAACCACTTTCCATGACTCTCACTACGTATATCTCCCTGTTCAAAACATTCCATACCTGGCAGCCTATTATAGAATACATTTGACAGCCTTTCAAGATACTCATTCCATCTCCTCCTTCACCTCATTTCTGTTTGTTACCACTTTTGCACATATGCCTCCTTCACCGATGCTCCCATTTCTTTTCTTTCTCATTTCATACTATTGACCATCTTCTCCCTGAAGTTTGTTGATGCTTTCTAACCCAACTCTAATTACGTCTCTTTTCACTCCCTGCACCATTAGCCGCTTTCTCTTATACATTCCCTAATCACTTGCACGCCTTCCCTGCAGATAACACCTATACACAACTATTTCCTCTTTCACTACCAAGTTCACTTCCTCATCCCAGCACTCACTACCCTCTCTCACCAGCCCACCTCCCATCCTCTGCATGCTATACACTCCTCCCGCCCTTGTAAGCACTACTTCCCTAAATTACTAACGTTCCTCACCCACTCCCCTAGATTAATTTTATCTCACCTTTTGCCATTGTGTACCCGGTATCTCCTGGTATCTCTTCTCCAAATACCTTTATATAGCTCACTGACTTTCAATTCCCTCTTCCCACTCACATCATCCCCTCATTTTTCAAGCCTCTACAAACCTTCACTCTTGCTTGTACTTAACAAAGATCAGACATTCCATCAGCTGCCGCTCTCACCACACCCACATCCAGGAATCTCTCATTTGTACTCCCTATCAGTTAGAACATAAACAAATACATCGTCTTTTTTAAACCAGATATTTCCAATCACGATTTCTTTTACAGTACCCCAGCCCCCCCCCCCCCCCCCAAGCTGTTTACGCTTTCTATTTACCTCATATAATACGCCATACACACCTCACCAGCCACATTACTCACTCTCGCCTTCAGGTCATCCATAACCACAGCTCAGTTTCCTTGTAACAAAACTGCTGAGATATACGCAGCCTTCACCAACCTTCTCTCCACTATTAGTAACACTGGTATGTCGTATTACCAGACCCTCAGCTGTGTAACAGACACGAGACAAGAGGATAGATAACCCGAGGGTTGGTGTATTAGGTTAGTCTGCAGAAGGCTGTAAAACTGGTGCCCACCTTAGATTAACGATTGGTCTATACGTTTGAAATTTACCCTGGCGCTGTTCTACCGTGAGGCTAAAGCCATAAGAGGAATAGATTTACTCTGGTGACCAAAATCATTGTATGTTCCTTGTTGGGAGCGAGACAGAGCTTTTCCCTGGATGTCAGCTGCCATTCCTTTGTCCCAAGTGGCTGTCTTTTCTGATTCACCCACATATGGGCTGCTGGATTTCAGCCCACAAACAGAGAGCCTCTCCATCTCCCACACAACGTTTGACGACACCTTGACTCACACGAGTCGATCTCGGTAACCCTAGAATTTTCCTGCGGTGAGCGGTACGTGCAATTACTCTCTCTCTCTCTCTCTCTCTCTCTCTCTCTCTCTCTCTCTCTCTCTCTCTCTCTCTCTCTCTCTCTCTCTCTCTCTCTCTCTCTCTCTCTCTCTCTCTCTCTCTCTCTCTCTCTCTCTCTCTCGGCTCTGCGCCCACGTGCACACCTCGCTGTGTCATTTGGCAGACGCCTCACACACACACACACAACTCGTGAGGTATTAGCTTGATCACACTACTGCTGCATTTTGGCACTGCAAACGACAGACGGCAACAATTACCCAGGTATTCGTGAATTTTATTGGCACTGCATTGCATTCACGGACAGCTCAAAAGGGGGGAAGGGGGGGGGAGGCGAAGAGGGGGATGGGAATGGAGAGAACTTGCAATGTGACGAACGCATACACATGCCCCCTGTAGTTCAGGGACTGTGTTAACTCGACAAGTTAGGCGACAGTGTTTATTCGCCTAGCTAAGGGACCGTGATAATTCGATTAGGTAAGGGTCTGTGTTACTTCGCCAAGTGAAGGGACTGTGTTACTTCGTCAAGTGAAGGGACCTTGTTAATTCGCCAAGTGAAGGGACCACGCTGAATCGCAGAGGTAAAGTGACTGTGTTAATTCGCTAAGTAAAGGGACCGTGTTACTTCGTCAAGTGAAGGGACTGAGGTATTTCCTCAAGTGAGGGGACCGTGTTACTTCGTCAAGTGAAGGGACCGTGTTACTTCGTCAAGTGAAGGGACCGTGTTACTTCGTCAAGTGAAGGGACCTTGTTAATTCGCCAAGTGAAGTGACCGCGCTAATTCGCAGAGGGAAGGGACTGCGTTAATTCGCTAAGTAAAGGAACCATGTTACTTCGTCAAGTGAAGGGACTGTGGTATTTCGCCAAGTGAAGGGACCGTGTTACTTCGCCAAGTGAAGGGACTGAGGTATTTCAAGTGAAGGGACCGTGTTACTTGGTCAAGTGAAGGGACTGAGGTATTTCGCCAAGTGAAGGGACCGTGTTACTTCGTCAAGTGAAGGGACCGTGTTACTTCGTCAAGTGAAGGGACCGTGTTACTTCGTCAAGTTAAGGGACCTTGTTAATTCGCCAAGTGAAGGGACCGTGTTACTTCGTCAAGTGAAGGGACCGTGTTACTTCGTCAAGTGAAGAGACCGTGTTACTTCGTCAAGTTATGGGACCTTGTTACTTCGCCAAGTGAAGGGACCATGTTACTTCGCCAAGTGAAGGGACTGAGGTATTTCGTCAAGTGAGGGGACCGTGTTACTTCGTCAAGTGAAGGGACCGTGTTACTTCGTCAAGTTAAGGGACCTTGTTAATTCGCCAAGTGAAGGGATAGCGCTGATTCGCAGAGGGAAGGGACTGTGTTAATTCACTCAGTAAAGGGACCGTGTTACTTCGCCAAGTGAAGGGACTCTGGTATTTCGCCAAGTGAAGGGACCGTGTTACTTCGCCATGTGAAGGGACTGAGGTATTTCAAGTGAAGGGACCGTGTTACTTCGTCAAGTGAAGGGACCGTGTTACTTCGTCAAGTGAAGGGACCGTGTTACTTCGCCAAGTGAAGGGACCGTGTTACTTCGCCAAGTGAAGGGACCTTGTTAATTCGCCAAGTGAAGGGATAGCACTGATTCGCAGAGGTAAGGGACTGTGTTAATTCGCCAAGTAGAAATTACGATTAATGAACCTCGACCTCTCAGAATTTTTTAAGAATGAATAATTAAGGCGCCTTGACTGCCCCAGAACGTGAGAAAGATCTATATTGACAAGCCGATTTTCTTTCCTCATTCTACCTTCTACTATCTTTTTTTCCATTTTCTCGTATGTCTATCGCATTCAATCTTATACACCCACTGAAATTCTTGGGTATTGATCCTAAATACGTTACCCAGTCTGTGACCCATCATTCCACCTGTATGAAAATAACATGTAATTGCAAACATCGGTGATCTAGAACAAAAAAAAATTCATAACAGAAACAGAAGGAGACGTAGAAAGACAATGATAACTTTCCTCAGTCTTTCAGGGATCCCTGAACTATCGTCTAATGAGCAACAGTAACAGAACGAAACACTTGCCATGAGTGGAATTGTACTTCATAATGTTCCACTGCAAATAACAGATGAAGCAGAAGGAGCAAGAGAGAGAGAGAGAAAAAAAAAATGATTGCGTTCATTACCTCCTCGTGCCAGGCGGTGGGGGGTCGGCTGCATCCACCAACCGTGGCGACGAACACAACACACACACACACACACACACACCACCCAGCCACCCCTCCCCTCCCGATGTTATTTGAGGAACGTAATCAATATAAGAGAATTTCCAAATTGGCTTCATTCCGGCCGACACAAGATGCAGCGGGAGTGGGGTGATACTGGGGGAGGAGCGGGAGGGGGTTTGATGGGGGGTTTGGTGGTTGAAGAAGAAACGAAGGGAGAAAGAGAGAAAAAAAGATATGGCATGGTTGGTTTAGATGAAGCATTGGAAGTACCAGTCCCCGTGTACCACAATATTCACCACCTATCACAAAAGTCGTTAGTTCCTATCTACCACAATATACACCACCTTCCACAATATTCATCAGTCACCACCAACCACAATATTCACCAAATACCACAACATTCAGCAGCCCCCATTTACCACAATGCTCATTACCTACCACAATACTCAACTGTCACAACCTACGACAAAATTTAGAAGTCCCCATTAACAACAATATTCACCACCTACCACAATATTCACCAGTCACAACCTGCCACAATATTCACCAGTCACAACCTGCCACAATATTTACCAGTCACAACCTGCCACAATATTCACCAGTCACAACCTGCCACAATATTCACCAGTCACAACCTGCCACAATATTCACCAGTCACAACCTGCCACAATATTTACTAGTCCCTCTCAACAACAATATCCCCCACCTACCACAATATTCACCGGTCACCACTTACCACAATATTCAGGAATCACCACCAACCACCACCTCAGGTCTTGTACAACATCTGGTCATGTCTGCCTCCTTGCATTACTCATGGCTGGCCGATCCTGATTCCCTTGCCACTTGCCCTTTTGGACCGACATAGCTCTAGCCAGCAACTTGCCTTCATTCGTGCCGAAAGCATATGTTCCAAGAATCCTTAGTCTACAGAATGAAGCAAATGCCATCATACTGTAGCATACTGGAGGCTATTGTACAAAATGGTTGCCGGAATACTAAAGAATTTGCACAAAAGAGAACACGAGATTCGTATTTATCAAATGTTGTTGAAGAATAAGATGGATGCCGGCATAGTTTTCTTACTCCACACATCATCCTCTCGCCATGCATCATTGCCTCGGAGGGAGAGGGTTAAGGTTCTTACAATCCCAAACTCACGAGCCCACTCGAGAACGTCTCCAACTCTTGCTTCTCCGCACCACTTCACTACTCTCACCTTCTGCTTTCCCACACCCCAAGCAAGCCACCCTGAATACGATCTCCAGGTTCCTGGAACGCCCTGGGCCGTCCACCTCGGGGGCAAACATTTCTCTGGGACTCCTCGTCTCCTTCTTACAGACATGAGAACCCTCTTATTATTTGTATTTATTCTCAGATTCTCCTCCAGGACACATCACCACGCAGACTCTCCACTCTTTCCAACTCTTCTTCTGAATCAGCCGATGAAAAATGCCGTCCATAACCAGTGAAAAATGGAGCTTCCATTCCCTTGCCCTGGGGTTTAGTAGCGCCCACGAATTTTACACAGTTTCGTTCCAGATACCGCATACTGCCCTCTCTCAAGAACGAACAAACACATATGTGACAAGGCACAAGCAGGAACAACTTCTCCATGTACTTTCAGTATCCATAAACGTATGTATTGAATGCAGTTCAAAGCCTTCTCATGGCAGTATTCAAAAAAACCTTGTATTACAAAAGCACTTCCTAGATACTGAGCGTCATTTATTCCTGCTGCTCTAGAATCCATAACATCAAAGGCCAGATCTCCGTGCCAGACCCCACCACTGACGTGGACAATGAGTTATACAAGGCTTCATTGTTGTGTTAATAAACTGGGTAGTGTTGTCTGGCACGTCTCCAAACACTACGGCTCTGGCCTTAGTCCAGGAGAGGTGAAGCCCCACTGGCCTCACGTCCTTATTCAGGACCATAGAATTCAGCAGCAGGAGCATTAATAGTCCTACGACAATAACTTCATCTACAACAGAATCTACAATTCACTGGTAACAATATCACTAATTGTAGATGCTTCACACTGAATGATCTACAACGATCATTGAACAGCTCGATTAATAGTGTGGGAGTCAATACATCCTTGACTCACCTCAAAAGTTACCTAAAAAGAAGGTAACGCATCTCCTCCACAATGCTCAAGAACAGTTTTGAACGGCTCCCATGGAATCCTGATTTCCCCTGCATCCTCACGATATACTCAGGTATAGAGCATCTTGAGACAAAAAGATATAGAAGCGAAAACACTGCGAGTGGCTTCCGTCGCAGCTCATGAAGGCATCAACAAGAGCAAGATGTAGGAGAACTGCAAGATATTACTGTGGACGCTGTCTCACTAGCGTATGATCTTTGAGTCCACGACAGGAGGTGATGACCAGGGACTTCATTTGGCTTGCTGGCCACAGTTATACCATGACAGCTGAAGAGATGATGCTAGTTAGCTTTTCCTTTAAGTGAGAGGTAATCAAGTCCCTTTCCAGTTAACTGGAATGGTATGTGAGGCGAACACATACACCCTTAGATTACTCCATCACCATCGCACATTAGCTGCTCCCCGCTAATACCACTGATCTCCACTGCCTTCCCACCTACCACTAGAGCTACGTTCTCTCCTGACCCCTGGGGAGGATGGAAGAGCTTCATCAGTTGGTAGGTCGGCAGCCACTGTCTGTATACCCGGGGGTGCAGCCATATTCACTCCAGGGTTCTCCAGCTCAAGGTACTTAATTAGTGACTAACATAATACACCCGTCAGTTCGTGGGATGGAGGCAGTCTGAATCATCAAGTTAAGCCTGCAGGTGATTCACTTTGACAGTTCAGATCAAGGTTAGGTAAGGCAATATGGTTTCTCGCCTCTTCAGTAGTTCATCTTGCGTATCTTCCAGATTGGCTTCACCCATATACTTGTGGTCAGTGTGTTACCAGCACCAGGAGGCCTGGTAAGACGGTTCTCGAGTGAGAGAACGTGTATTTCTTGGGCCAAATCCGTTCTTCGCCTACGGTGAGCCTAATTGAGTTCCCAAGCTCCTTTGCAGTATTTTATAGCTCTGGAGTTGATGATATTCCATATTTCAACAGAGATTTTCGGCGTAAAATAAAAGAGAAATATTATCTAAAGATCTGACGCTATATTCTGAGAATATTCTTCATGCTTCTTCAGCACGTCAGGGTGCAGGGGAGGGGGATGAGGGTCTGTGAATAACATCCTTTAATTCAGGCGAATCTCTAGCGCGCCTCTTCAGGTCCGAGACGAAAGACCTGCGGTAGTGGTGGTGGGGGAGGGGGGCCATCTTCCCGCGCCAGGGACCCAGCCGTTCCTTTAAAGAAACCTCCGGCGAACAGTTAGGAAAATGTGATCGATTTCCTTTAGAGACAAATCCTGTATCGGAGTACCAAGTTTATCCATGCGAACCCAGTCGCCGACTTCGGAGCTCAAGGGATTCTCGGGCCGTGTAAGCCTATGTAAAGGTCCAGAAATAGAAGAGTATTGGTTCTCCTGGCGGCCAGAACAATGAGGACAGACACATGTCTCAGGGCCGAGTCTTTCAAAAAGTGGGAGGAAGGAGGAGGGTGTTTATGGTGTACCTCAGTGAAGCTGCCAGGAAGAATATGAGCATCTCTTACTGTTTGTGTTTTTGTGTGTGGGAGAGAGAGAGAGAGAGAGAGAGAGAGAGAGAGAGCACCTACCTTTCCATCTTCCTATCAGTATCTAAAACGAGTGGGGTCAACGCGTCGTGCTCACCACCTGTCTCACCCGATGAATAAGAAGACTATTATTTCCCTCTGCCACCATGACCATTACGAACGTGTCAGTCGTTGGGTCATCCGGGACTGACTCGAACCACGTACCAACATTCTCTTTTAGGTTTTTCTGTAGCAGTTCCCTGGTGGTGCAGTGAACAGTTCCTTTAGCTTTCTTGTAGGAATCTCATACATATTTCTCTGAAAGCTTTTCAATGTTCTTCATGGTATTCTTTCAAACTTCGCTCTTTTCTTTTACTTGTTGAGAGGCTATTTTTAGTCCCATGATATTGTCTCTTGTCCTTCCAAATTCGTTGCCATACGTGGCTTATCCTTAATCTCTCTCTCTCTCTCTCTCTCTCTCTCTCTCTCTCTCTCTCTCTCTCTCTCTCTCTCTCTCTCTCTCTCTCTCTCTCTCTCTCTCTCTCTCTCTCTCTCTCTCTCTCTCTCTCTCTCTCTCTCTCTCTCTCTCTCTCTCTCTCTCTCTCTCTCTCTCTCTCTCTCTCTCTCTCTCTCTCTCTCTCTCTCCTCCTTTTAAACTCCAAAGCTGTGAGATCTATCAGCTTCTCTTGATAATGCATACGTTCCAATCCCTTCTATTTTGTTTTTGAAGTGCATCGGGGTTCTATATAACTTATTTTCTTTTGTCTGGTTGATAACCAAGCGCCACAGCAGTATTCATTTTTGCTTCTCGTGTGGACGCAACATTTTCATCAATACTTGTTTGTCTCTTCTAGTGAATGTTCTCATAATCATACCACTCTTTGTTTGGCTGGGGAGTGCCATCTTGTCAATATGTTTTTTGAATTCTAGTCTGAGAGACAGAGAGAGAGAGACAGAGACAGAGACAGAGATAGGGACAGAGACAGAGACAGAGAGGAGCACAAATTGCAGGATATTTCCATTCAAAACATATCATCTCTTTGTCTACATGTTAAAGAAAAAGATGTTCTCACTACAGAAGTCAAGGCACATCCCAGGGATACAGAGACGACCACAAAGGCTCCAGAGACATAGAGTGTCTCTGCCACACAAGGTAGGTTGCACAGACCTCTTATTAATGTGGAGGTTACGCCATCAGCCGGGGGGCAGTACCCTGAGGGAGACAGCCCAACCTCCCCTACCTCAACATGTGTCATGACCAGCGGAACCAAGAGAGAACGAGGGCGTACCCACCCTGACTGGCTTGTCGATACCAGAGACTTCAGATTCTCTCAAGGCTCCGTTACGCTTGCTCCTTGCGTCCACGGCTCCGTTACGCTTGCTCCTTGCGTCCGCGGCTCCGTCACGCTTGCTCCTTGCGTCCACGGCTCCGTCACGCTTGCTCCTTGCGTCCACGGCTCCATCACGCTTGCTCCTTGCGTCCACGGCTCCGTCACGCTTGTTCCTTGCGTTTACGGCTCCGTCACCCATGTTCCTTGCGTCCACGGCTCCGTCGCCCATGTTCCTTGCGTCCACGGCTCCGTCACATCGGCAGTCTCCTGTCCACACTGTTCCGTCACACCAGTAGTCCACAGTGCTATGGTTCCGTCATACTAAGAGCCCCCCCTTTACAGCTCCGTAACAACAGTACCAAGCCCCCCCCCCCCCCGAATCCGTCACACTAGCTGTCCCCTAGATACCACGGCTCCATCACACCAGCTCGTCACGTCATATCTGAGACTCCTTGACTCCGTCACATCACCCCCTTACATCTGCGTCACATCAGCCTTCAGCCCTCCACCACCCCCACCTCAACTCCCATATCAGTCCCCACACTCTATAACACCGTCACACCAGCCCCCAGCACCTATGCCTCCATGACATCAGCAGTCCCCAGCCTCTACGACTCCGTCACATCAGTCCCCAGTCCCCAGGATCACGTCACACCGGCAGCTTCCACTTCCCATGGCTTCGCCGCATCACTCCGTACTGTCCTCCACGTCTCCGTCACACACCTCTCTCTCCCTGCCTTCCTACAGCCTATTTCGCAACAGTATTCTCCGACCCCCACAGCTCCGTCACACCAGTCTTCAGCCTCCATGACTCCGTCACACCAGCAGGTCCTACCCTCCCCCCACCTCCCACTCCAACGGCTCCGTCACACCAACAGTCCTTAGCCCCATTGCCTCGTCATAACAACAGTCCATCTCTCCAGCATCTCCCACACATCAACAGACCCCCAGCCCTCATGATTACGCAACACCAGCAGTCCCCCTACCTCAACGGCTCCGTCACACCAGGAGACCCCTGCCTTATCTTCCGTCACAAATCTAGGGCTCCGTCACACCAGCAGATCTCAACCCTCAGGTCTCCGTCACAACAGCCACCAGGACTCCCCCTGACATCAAAGGGGCGCCTCTCGTCACTTTACGAGCTAAGAATATCCCAGGCGCCCATCCGGATCTTATCGACCTCTGTATTAAAGATTCATCACCCACCACAATATTCCTGGCCTTCTACCAGCCATAATATTCTCTCCAGTTGTCATCTACCATAATATTCGTTGCCTTCTACCACCCCATGATGTTTTCTCAGCTGTCTTCTACCATAATATTCGTTGTCTTCTACCACACCATTGATATTCTCTCGAGCTGTCATCTACTAAAATATTCCTTGTCTTCCACCAGCCCACAATATTCCCTCCAGCTGTCATTTACCACAAACATTTCTCACACAACATTTCTTACCTTCTACCATCCCTCAATATGTTCACCATCACTCACCTACCACAATTGGCACCTAAATCTCCAATACTCACCAGTCATCACCTCCCCAAATATTCACCCATGAAAGAATATTCATTTACCACGATATTCACCCATGACAATATTCGGATGAGCTCGCCTACCACCACGTACCTGACATTCTCGTGTCTTTGGATGTAGATCTTGTGGAACATTGTGTCCTTCGGGGTCCCCGCGATATCAGACTTCATCTCCATAGCCACATGTCTCGGCAAGACGGAGAGCAGAAGGCGCTCCTGCGGGAGAAGGGGAAACGAGAGGTAACACTAATTAGATTCTTGGAGCTTTAAGGTGAGCTATTTCTATGTAAAATCATAGAGCTTTGGGGTCAGATATTGCTCTATATTGCATCTATAGCTTTGCCTGTCACTAATTACCATATTGTATTCGTAGTACTTTGGTAGATCTATCGCCTGCAAGATTTCTATAGCTTTGGGTCAGCTTTCCCCATTGATAGGATATTGGGTCAGCTGTCCCTATTTCTATAGCTTTAGTTGAACTGTCCCCATATCTACAGCTATGGGTCAGCTTTGGATAAGCTATCCCTATTTCTGGAGCTATGTGTTAGCTTTGGATGAGCTCCCCATATTTCTGGAGCTATGTGTTAGCTTTGGATGAGCTCCCCATATTTCTGGAGCTATGTGTTAGCTTTGGATGAGCTCCCCCTATTTCTGGAGCAATAGCTCAGCCTTGGATAAGCTATCCCTATTTCTGGAGCTATAGCTCAGTCTTGGATGATCTATCCCTATTTCTGGAGCTATGTCTCAGTTTGGAATAAGCTATCCCTATTTCTGAAGCTATGGCTCAACTTTGGATGATCTATCCCTATTTCTGGAATTATGGGTGAGGTATTCCTATTTCTATGGCATTGGATGAACTAACCCTCCATCTAGACCATCAGGTCAGCTATCTCCAACATAACTATCTAATCTGTTCCAAAGCTGGGACTCTGTTTAGGCCAGTGGCATCCAACTTGGCCGGTACCGCGCCACTAAATGGGCGTTTCTAAAATCAAAGTTGGACAGTAAACACTAGTGGGGCGTACGGCAGGGGGATGATAAACACTAGTGGGGAAGATGGCAGGGGGGGATGATAAACACTAGTGGGGAAGACGGCAGGGGGATGATAAACACTGGTGTGGCGGACGGCAGGGGGGGGATGATAAATATTAGTGGGGAAGATGGCAGGGGATGATAAATACTAGTGGGGAAGATGGCAGGGGATGATAAATACTAGTGGGGAAGATGGCAGGGGATGATAAATACTAGTGGGGAAGATGGCAGGGGATGATAAACACTAGTGGGGAAGATGGCAGGGGATGATAAATACTAGTGGGGAAGATGGCAGGGGATGATAATTACTAGTGGGGAAGATGGCAGGGGATGATAAATACTAGTGGGGAAGATGGCAGGGGATGATAAATACTAGTGGGGAAGATGGCAGGGGATGATAAACACTAGTGGGGAAGATGGCAGGGGATGATAAATACTAGTGGGGAAGATGGCAGGGGATGATAAATACTAGTGGGGAAGATGGCAGGGGATGATAAACACTGGTGGGGAAGAGGGCAGGGGGATGATAAACACTAGTGGGGAAGACGGCAGGGGGATGATAAACACTAGTGGGGAAGACGGCAGGGGGATGATAAACACTGGTGTGGCGGACGGCAGGGGGGGGATGATAAATATTAGTGGGGAAGATGGCAGGGGATGATAAATACTAGTGGGGAAGATGGCAGGGGATGATAAATACTAGTGGGGAAGATGGCAGGGGATGATAAATACTAATGGGGAAGATGGCAGGGGATGATAAACACTAGTGGGGAAGATGGCAGGGGATGATAAATACTAGTGGGGAAGATGGCAGGGGATGATAAACACTAGTGGGGAAGATGGCAGGGGATGATAAATACTAGTGGGGAAGATGGCAGGGGATGATAAACACTGGTGGGGAAGAGGGCAGGGGGATGATAAACACTAGTGGGGAAGACGGCAGGGGGATGATAAACACTAGTGGGGAAGATGGCAGGGGATGATAAACACTAGTGGGGAAGATGGCAGGGGATGATAAACACTAGTGGGGAAGACGGCAGGGGATGATAAACACTAGTGGGGAGGATGGCAGGGGATGATAAACACTAGTGGGGAAGACGGCAGGGGATGATAAACACTAGTGGGGAAGACGGCAGGGGATGATAAACACTAGTGGGGAAGATGGCAGGGGATGATAAATACTAGTGGGGAAGATGGCAGGGGATGATAAACACTAGTGGGGAAGATGGCAGGGGATGATAAACACTAGTGGGGAAGATGGCAGGGGATGATAAACACTCGTGGGGAAGATGGCAGGGGATGATAAATACTAGTGGGGAAGATGGCAGGGGATGATAAACACTAGTGGGGAAGATGGCAGGGGATGATAAACACTAGTGGGGAAGATGGCAGGGGATGATAAATACTAGTGGGGAAGATGGCAGGGGATGATAAACACTAGTGGGGAAGATGGCAGGGGATGATAAACACTAGTGGGGAAGATGGCAGGGGATGATAAACACTAGTGGGGAAGATGGCAGGGGATGATAAACACTAGTGGGAAGATGGCAGGGGATGATAAATACTAGTGGGGGAAGATGGCAGGGGATGATAAACACTAGTGGGGAAGATGGCAGGGGATGATAGATACTAGTGGGGAAGATGGCAGGGGATGATAAACACTAGTGGGGAAGATGGCAGGGGATGATAAACACTAGTGGGGAAGACGGCAGGGGATGATAAACACTAGTGGGGAAGATGGCAGGGGATGATAAACACTAGTGGGGAAGATGGCAGGGGATGATAAATACTAGTGGGGAAGATGGCAGGGGATGATAAACACTAGTGGGGAAGATGGCAGGGGATGATAAACACTAGTGGGGAAGACGGCAGGGGATGATAAACACTAGTGGGGAAGATGGCAGGGGATGATAAACACTAGTGGGGAAGACGGCAGGGGATGATAAACACTAGTGGGGAAGATGGCAGGGGATGATAAACACTAGTGGGGAAGATGGCAGGGGATGATAAACACTAGTGGGGAAGATGGCAGGGGGGAAGGTGCTGAGAAACACTGTGTTTGATTTGCAGTAAAAATAGAAATACAAAAACAATCAGAAAATATCAATTGTGGTTTCCAGACAACATCCATAAATTATTTGTTGCTTCATATTGTAAGAGGGGCATGAAGTTATATATATTTATTTTCTTCTTTTTCATACTCTTCGCCATTTCCCGCGTTAGCGAGGTAGCGTTAAGAACAGAAAACTGAGTCTTTGAGGGAATATCCTCACTTGGCCCCCTTCTCTGCTCCTTCTTTTGGAAAATCAAAAACGAGAGGGGGGGATTTCCAGCCCCCCCGTTCCCTCCCTCTTTTAGTCGCCTAGTACGACACGCAGGGAATACGTAGGAAGTATTCTTTCTCCCCTATCCCCAGATACGATATATAAAATGTGTAAAACTATTTGAGTTCCACCTCTTTTCTCGCCCCATTCTTGTGCTGTGGTACCACAAGTAGTTCATGGGGCTGTTAGAGGTTGGTGTTCGGTTAAGAGGTTGATTGCTCATTATGGAGAATCATATGATTAGGTTCATAGACAGAAAGCATTGTTGCTGCAATACTCATTACAATTTCTGTGAGGTAAGGCGTCATCAGCTGTCATTATCAACTCGAAGGGGTAGGTGCTGGGATTTCAAATAGTTAGAGGACCACTGTATTATTATTGGCAACATAGATGCATGGTTAGCGAACTCATGTTAACACGTTTTTCCAGGTGACTACATGCCAGCGGGTGTTTAACGCATTGAAAACGCCGGGACAACCTTCGATCAAGAGGACGTGATCCCCTTCAAGCGCGACGGCACGACCTTTGAACACTACTGTACCCTCCTTGAACACGACGGTTCGACCCCTAGAGCAAGACAATACATGATCATTAAGCAGTGTCGAACGACCCTTGAGTACAATGGTCTGGTCTCTGAGGGTAAGCCGTCATACCCAAGAATCATTTTACTGTGCTCGAAGGTTTGAATTGTAGAGATCAAGAATAAAGAAAAAATGGCTCTGGCTCCCCACAGAGCAGATAGAATTCATTTGCATACGATGTTTGAGTCTCATTGCCTATTCAACATGTTAGTCCATTTTCTTCTTCATTAACGGGGAACTGTCACAAGTGGAAATATACTCCAGTCTTAGCCATGTCTTTTGGAAAAGTAGGAGGACTACCTCGAACTGCTTGGGTGTCTGCAGAGCCACCTTGTGAAGGTTGGAAAGGTTATATGAAGAGAGGGAGACAAGAGAAGGATAAGATATTTCAACAAATTCGCTGTACTAGGACAGTTGAGATCATAACGACCAACTCCCATGTGGTTGGTCTACACACAGAAAACGTAGGAAGAAGTAGGCATATGTTTGCAGATCTTACGGGTTCGGACAAGTGAAGGCAGGTCGCGAGAGTTGTGACCGAAATGATACCTGTGAAGCAGAGAGAGACAGAGGAATAACATCATAGTGCATGGTAAGAGGCTGGTAGAGAGAGAGAGAGAGGTTTCAGCGCAAGAACTAATAAGGTAGAAGGTTTTGGATTCCACCCTGATTATAGACGAAATGAGAGACGAACCACTCTAGACGCGGGAGCAGCACTCAATACTGGAGCGTTTTAAAAATGGAACAACTTCTCGGAAAAGAAAAAGAAAAGCATCGCGACTCCTGTACAACACCTGGAGATTGTGAACAGTACATATTTCAAGATGTAGATAGTGAGGGATTTACAGGACACATTGCATGATATGTTATTGCATGGTTGAATCGTATTGTTTTTCATATTCAGTGGTAGGGAGGAAGTAGGATTTCGAAAGAAAAATTGGGTAGTAATCGCATCTGTGCACAGTTGAATTCAGTCACAACGCTGCACAACCAGTTGGAGATGCAACACAAGTCTGGATTAAAAAAAAAGGAACAATAAAGGAAAGGGAAAGCAAACCTGAAGAATGTTAAGTGGAATCGACATCATAAGAGTGAACAGCATCAGAGGTTGGAGGTAGAAAATTGTCTTTGAAGAGGCAAAAAGAGGGAAAGAAGGCAGTAGGACTGGTCATTGGGGAACACCA